>NC_142582.1:96466452-96586452 GCF_965207765.1 Zootoca vivipara | reverse complement strand
CCTGTGGATTGGATCTTGGATGTGAGTAATGCTATTGACAGGAAGGAAAGCACTTAAACTGCCAGCAACCTGATTTTAGCAGCTTCGGTTGTCAAATCCAGCACTAGGAGCCCCGGGTCAGTGGAGCTCTGTTTGGCTGCTCTGCCCTGAAGGTCCGAGCCTCCTAGCCCAGTGAAATTTTATGTTGTACACCATTTGTTGTTTTATGTGAATCAATATATACCTGTGTTAAATACAGAAATGGCACAAAGAAACAGCGGGCATGCTGATCCGTGGTGTCTTCTACTGATCAGTCTCCATATAAGTTGTACTTTATTCACCTAGGACTATATGACTTCAGAATGTACTCATGAAGATGATCCTGTGTTTCAGCACTTTCTTCCTGTTGGTGGAAAGTTAGAATGTCAGGGAGCCATGCAGTTTTCTATGTACAACCACATCTTTGCTGTGGGAAAAAAAATTCAAATACAGTATGCACACTCTGCTTGCCTTCTGAAGTGCTAGTCTTCCTCCCCTTTATCTGTTCCTTTTGCTTTGTATTTTCTTGCAACCTCCATTAAGTTTAAATTTAATAATTATATACTGCCATTATTAATGGTGAAAGCTCCTTGGCTGGATATTTTTTCTCATACAGTGCCATTTTCATAGGTTCTCCTGATCCAGGATTGTTTGCAAGGAAGCCTCTTCCTTGTCTAAAAGGAGTCGGCTATCGCACAAAAGCCATATTACCAAGAGAATATTAATTCATTTTAAGTTGGTGCAATTGGTCATCTATCCACAACAAAATATGTACGCTGAGAAGATGCTATAATTACTTTTTTCATTAGATAAGCTTATTTTAATTGCTAGTTCACATGCAACAAACATGCATAATGATAATTATCAGGCTGATAATGAAGTATTTGGAAGTATTTTTGCACAGGTGAACTGATTGCTTCCAGATAGCCGTCTTGTCATCTGTTATTCAATGTTTGTAAACTACACCATGTTGGAGGTGCATATTAGACATATAGTGGCTGCATTTTAAAAAGCCTTTTAAAATGCCTCTGAAAACTTGATATGTGTACCCAAATTTTCCTGAACTGTGTGACTCTTTTCGACAGGGATTGCACAGGAATTGAAAATTCAATAATAATAATAATAATAATAATAATAATAATAGAATATTTGAGCTTTGGGCATATATCATAGCCACCATGAAAACACAACCCCATGCCAAATTCTACTCATCTCTGCTGAAATGCTAAGAAAAGCTTTTGCCATGGATAACTGCTATCATCTGGTAATTCTTCATGTCCTTGATTGTGGCTGCCATGATTGTGGCATGGGGAGTCTCAATGCAATGATGTTTGTCCATGCAGTAATGATGTTATGACAAATAGAAGGGAAGATCTCTCTGCAGGGATGCAATTTGGGGCAGCATTCCATATGCTCTGACTCTCTCATTAAAAGAGGTGAAAAGCTTGGCCCACTCTACCTGAGAGACTCACATCCCACACATGTAACCTGTATCCTATAACAATCTTCCAGTTCAGCTGAGAGAGTCTGCTTCATGGTATTTTTTTTTGCACAATATGCTATGGGAGCAAGAAGCGCCATTCTCCTACAACTGGTCAATTCACAATATAACAGTTCTTATCCATACCTTTATCATCTGAGGCCCAAGTAGTGCCTCATAAACGGTTTACCCAAGCCTGCGTAGAGTTCAGCCTCACCATCATCCTGACAAACACTAACATATTGGGTCAGGACGTAGCCAGCTCTCCATGCATCATCACTGGTGACCACATGCTTGAGGTGGTAGGTGATTTTGTCTACCTTGGCTCTACCATAACCAGCAACTTCTCCATCGACCCTGAGGTGAACAAGTGTATTGGCAAGGCAGCTACGACAATGGCTCACCTCTCCAAAACACCGACTTCTTCACAGAGGAATTTGTGGGAGGTTCAGTGAATTGGTATTGTATTGGGCCACTGCCACTGGATTTGCTTGTTTTGCAGTATTTTGTAGAGTATCTGTTGAGCAGATGCTTTTGTTATGTCAACCACACTGGGATTTTTGTATGGAGAATGGTATATAAATTAAAGAAAATAAAGAAATTCCTTCTCATGGTGATTAAGCTAAACCAGAGCTCTAATAGCCCCCCCCCCCAAATTGTCTGCCTTTTGGTGGTCAGAATTATGATGGTTGGGGGGGGGAGGAAAGTATTTCTTTTGTACTGATTTGCTTTGGCCATTTTTACATGAACATGTGGATTAAATGTAAAATATAGAATCCTAGGACAAATTTATGGAAATACTAATCCCAGAACAGATTAGCCTGTCTGGCTTCAGTTTAATTATTGTTTAGCATCCTAATTAAGTTAGTGGCAATAAATAAGATGACTTCAAAGTCCAGACTTTCCATTTAAGGCCGAAATTGCTCTAGAGGAGAAACTGTTCTTGAGACGGCTCGTTCTCGCCTTCATTGTTCTGTATCTCCGTCCCGATGGCAGGAGCTCAAAGAAACAGTGACCAGGATGCGATGGATCTCTTGATATGTCTAGTGCTTTCCTGTGGCACCTGGTGATATAGATTTGTAATATGGTAGAGAATGAGCAGTCAATAATGCTCTCTGCTGCTTTAATAATTCTGCACAACCCTATCCTATCCTGGGAAGTATAGCTTCCGTACCACACGCATATCACATAAGTGAGCACGCTCTCAATGGCACAGTGATAGAAGGCAAGCAGCAGCTTTTGCGGAAGCTGCGTCAGTTAGATGGTGATTATGGGGCCATGTGAGTTCATAATTTCAAGAAAATAATTGAAACTCTCCCTGTCCACAACTAAGTACTTGCAAATATTTTAATAAGTAAATATTTTAATAAAATTATTACATTTTGGTTTTTAAAGCTATATGCTAGTTTATACTGGTATTATGTAGGTGTTCATTTTATTTATTTAGTCAATTAATATCCTGCCCTTCATCAGATTAATGGGGAGGGGCGGTGTTCAACCTTCTGTATTCACTGTAAGGCCTGACATTTTAAGGTAACATTAATTTAATAAATGCTGTCAGTCTCCCTTGTGCCTTGGCAAAACAGCGGCATGAACAGAGAAACAACTTTCTGTATTTTAGTTCTGTATTACTTTTGGTTTGTTATACCCTTTTCAAAGGCAGGGGTGCATTTTCCAGTAAAAAGGCTTCTCCAAAGATAAGTGAAAGTACACTGTGGGATTTGAAAAGCAAATTCTGGTGTCTGTGTTGAAATTTTGCTTTAGGTACATGTCGTATTCTAGGAAGGTGAATATGAGGAATAGGTACTGATCTCACCACATGTTTGCATATGATCAGTATGTGGACATCTGATAGATGGAGGGATGGAACGGCTACTGCAGCTTCTCCCTATGGATATAGATTGACTCCACAGGATTACAGTTTTATACTTTAGTATTCAAGTATTGGAGTTGAGGCTCCAATACTTTGGCTACCTCATGAGATGAGAAGACTCCCTGGAAAAGACCCTGATGTTGGGAAAGATGGAGGGCACAAGGAGAAGGAGACAACAGAGGACGAGATGGTTGGACAGTGTTCTCAAAGCTACCGACATGAGTTTGACCAAACTGTGGGAGGCAGTGGAAGACAGGAGTGCCTGGTGTGCTCTGGTCCATGGGGTCACAAAGAGTCGGACACGACTAAACGACTAAACAACAACAAATTTGAGGAAAGGACCTTCCTTGCCTCCATATACAACTTTGCTGGGAGACCTCAAATACCTCAAATATTTGAAAGACCCTCTTGGGTGTTATGTTCAGTAAGTTGTGGAATTTCCTTTCCACAAAGGTGTACCTGGCATCACTGATGCAGAAGCTGAGGTTTCAGGGAAGAAGGGGCATAGAAGATACACAGTTTTACTCAGAGCAGACCCACAGAACTTAACCCATTGAAATTTCAGTGAGTCTACTCTGAGTTAAGCTTAGTTGAACACCACTCATTTTATATGTAGAAAGGCAAGTACAGCATTGTAATGGTTGGTATCCATCTGTCTCGGGAGACACCTAGTTGCACCAGTGCTAGTGTTGATCTTTAAATCCTATGACAACTTGTTTTTTGTGGTGGTGGTTCATTTGTTACCATTTTCAATTTTAAGCTTATTTTGAAATTTAAATAAAAGCAGAATATAATTATTTAAAATGTTTGTTTGTTTCCATTATCATCATCATCATCATCATTTTACAGTAATGTAATAGCATTTCCCATGTTTAAAAGAGTGTAATAATTTGCTCATCTAGTTTCTGAATTATGGCAGTCAAGTGCACAATTGTGCACTGCTTACATTTTATTGAATTAGATGAACTGTGCATACAAAACTGTGCAGGATTACATCAGTTTTGAAAATGGAATGCATTCAGATGTTATTAGTGTTTTCTTAGCATGTTTCACTCCCTCCCCCTCCCCCCGACAGCTGGTTAGTGACATGTTTACAGCAACACTTACAGTATCATCTTCTTCCTCCACAGCTTCCAAAACTCTTATAAACAGTATGCTGCGGGACCCTTCTCAGATTCCAGATAGAATTCTAGCAAACCAGATCTATCAGGTATTCATCTCTTGGTGGCTGTGCCGTTATCTGCCTAGCAATGTAAAGGATTTTAAACCTCATTTAATTACTGTCATCATAATCTATCTCTGAGGTCAGGCAATGCATAAATGGCAATGCAATATTTGTGAAGAGAGCATTTCGCTTTTTAATGGGTTGTTTTTATAGAGAATAAAAAGCATGCAATTTTTGTTTTCCGTGACTAACTCTGAAGAGCTTTTGATAGCCCTTATGAAGAAAAGTAATTACTGTTTTTTTAGGATTCTGTTTAAACTGTAATAGTTCTGCAGTTGCCCATCGCTGTACTACTTTTCTTATTTGTCTGCAGTGTACTGTGAATGACTATTGTTATGGACCGCTGGTGGACTGCATCAAACAGTATCCTTTCTCGTAAAAGTTTAGGTGCGCAATTGATGAGCTTAGACTCTGTGGAGGAGACGTGTCTGGCTTTAACCTGACATAAAGTTCTGCTTCACAAAACACATATCATACTCCTCTCTTTTACATTCAATCAACTTACAAGAGGGTCATTGCAGACCCTGTCTCTTACACTGTTTAACTAACATCAGATATGCCATATGAAAGTTGTCAGTTCAGTAGATATACATTTCCTGTGCTTAGATGGAATCCTGTTGATGTTGGTCACATGAAATATGTAATCTTGGATCAAATTATTAGCTGTCATAACTTACATAGTACTATAAAAATTGTTACTTGCTTTGCATTTTCCATTGGACAAAGGGTATTTGAAAAAGTGACAATATCTTGACTTACCAGTAGCCTGTTCTTGCATCTGTCCAAAGTGGACAAATACAGTTCAAGATAGCTGATGAACAGAAAACTTCCTAAAGCCTTATAATGGGAGCTCAGTGCTTCGGACTAGGACTCTGCATAGTACTTGAAAGGTGATGGTGAACTGAGTTATTTAATTAACTGAGTAATTTAAGAGGAGACCTGTAATTCCATTCAAGTCTATAAACTGAAAATTTTCTTAGTGTTTGGAGCAAAGATAGGAAACTTGAGGCTCTGCAGATATTGTTGGACTCAGTCAGCCCCAGTCAGCATGGGCAGTAGTCAGGGATGATGGGAATTGTAGTCCAACAGCAAGTGGAGGGCCATAGGTTCCGCCCAGTCCCTTTTTATATCGCTTGTCCCCTGGATATTATTAGAAAATCTTGAGTTTTAGGATGGTAAAAAATTTGTAGATCTCTGCAGGTGAGATCTCTGCCCAAGTTATTTGTTTAATGATTTTTAAATTGGTACAACCTTTCCAAAAAGCTCAAAAAATACAAATTGCAAACATGAACAGGTAATTTTCAAAGCACGGTAAAATCAAAGTGAATCAGCAGCAGCTAATTCAATCTTCACTCAAAGGTTTTGGTGAAGTTATAAGTATCTTTCCTACCCTTCCATAAGTTTTATAATAATCTTATTTATTACCCCAATAGTCAATAAATGATTATTTCAGCAAATTCTATTCTGGTTTCCTATATCAGGTGTACTTGGGGTGGCTCTCCCCACAAAATGGCCTAGTTCACATACCAGCCAGTGGGTTGCGGTTTGTGGTTAGTGAGGAGAGAGCTTAACCACAAGCCCCAGTTTGGATGACGAGCTACGCCAAAGTTTGCCTTAGCTCAGCATAGCAAAAAGGATCAGAGAAGTGCAAAGCAGCTATGATCTTCTATCCAGGAACCTGCACATCCACACAGTCCTGCTAAGCCATAGTGTGACATGCAGGTCAGTTCTCTAGGGCAACTGGGATATCTCCTCATTTGGGCAACTGGGAAGGACACTGCTTCCTAATGGAAGGGGTGCCTAATGAAGTCTCTGTGAGGACCATGCTGAGCCTTTTTCAGCTGCTACTCTTCGAAGGTGCCATGGTAGCCATAGGGAGACTAGCCCCCACCTCCCTGATGCTTACTGCCTAACATTCAGGGCTTGGGAACACCAGGGCCATAGCTGCCAAGTACCCCGTTTTCCCCGGGAAACCCCGTTTTTACTTACCTTTTCCTGGCGGTCCCCCGTATCACTTCGTCTCCCGTTTTTCTCCATTATTTTCTCCTGCCGCCGGCCATTTTTTTTCCTGATTTGCCCATCTATGGGCACCGAAAATGGCCGCTGCCGGCTTCGAAAGTCGCATGTACGCATGTCCGGAAGTGCGTAGACGTGACTTCCGGTGTCGGCGGCAGCCATTTTTGGTGCCCATAGATGGGCAGAGCAACACCGGAAGTTGCGTCTACACACTTCCCGACATGCGTAGACATGACTTCCGGTGTTGGCGGCGGCCATTTTTGGTGCCCATAGATGGGCAAAGCGACACCAGAAGTTGCATCTACGCAACTTCCAGTGTCACGCGGCTGCCGGTCCCGGATTCTGCAGTCCAGGACTTGGCAGGTATGACCAGGGCTTTGGTCTCTGCCAATGCGACATCTCCATAACTATGTGTGCAAATCAGTCCCACATAGCACTTAGTGGGGTGAAGTAGGTAATTAATTCTGCCCGGCTCCATTGCTCTTCCCACAAGCTACTGCTTTGCACATAGCTCTGGTATTAGATATTGGGGTTCTAGTTCAAAACAAAGTAGATCCTGTGACCTGAGGTCTACCTACTTGCATAAAACAAAAATAAAATACCTCAGAGAACTCTTTGGGAGCGGCAAGGTGCCTTCCATAGTGCCTTTGAGAGAGATTAATGAGGAACAGCACAGCTGACTGTCCTCCTGGAACTTCCCATCTACTGTTCTACATGGCTTAGTTATATGTAAGAACATTTAATTCAGTGTTGCAAAATATGCACCTGGGCCTGCTCACAGGTCACAAATTAAATAATAGAATTCAGATCCCTATTCAATCATAAAGGTCACTTAGTGGGCTCACACCTAATCCTATTTTGAACAATTCCCCCGCCTCACACAGCACTCCATCCCCAGATGTTTCAAAAGGTCCTCACAAGCCTCTGGAGAGGTTTTGCAGGGGTAGATGCTGGAGTAGATTATCAGGAAACGTTGTTTCCATTAACTTATTTGGGGAACCCCAGAGGAGGCAGTTAGATTCCTTCTGTGCTACATAAATTGCTTTATTAGCATGGGACAATAGTGCAGGATTGTGCAGCTATTCTGAGCTACATCTGCATCGATGGTCTTGTTCTAGCCCTGACCATTGCATAGGGTGAAAAAAACAATGCTCTTGAGAAAACTCTAATACAGCAGCAGTTTATAGGATTAGTTAAATGATATTTGCTAAATGGTATTTTATGTACATTGTAGATCGTCATAATTCCTGATCAGTTTTCATAGAACGCCATGGTAATAGTTTTTTTAAAAAAAATGTCAGCCATGGGACAGGTTGCATTATCCCAAACTGTGAATGAAGGCATTATTTGTGAATATATGTTTTTAAATTTGTCTGCAACACTAACCTCATTTACCTGAGACAGTCCAGTTGAATGGAATAGTACTTCCTTCTGAATAGACATGGTTAGGGTTGCAACCCTACACCTAGGGAAGTGGGGTTAGGTTTGCAGCCTTAGTTGTTAATTTTAAGCCATACAAAGTAGCTTAAAATCAATTTAAAGTTAAGGTTTTAAAAGCATAATGTCTTCTAAGGATTGCATATTGATTTTAAATACAACTATCTAATTATATATGCATGGACTAAAGAATGAAGTCAACCTCTTTGTAAATGCCAGGAGGCTATTTTTCAGTAATAGTTTGGCTGCTTACGGGAAACTAGACTGCTGGATTGCATGAGTAGAAAATGGCTCATGAGGTTATTTACAAGTTTTGCCCCATGATCAGTGCCATACATCAATAACAGGTATTACTGTAGGCCAAGTCTAAGAGTTTCTGCTGATGGTGCATTATAAATTTTGTTCATAGAATTTATCTTGCATTTTTTGTGCTCACTCATTTTCTTTCTTTGGCTCTGTCATTATATTAGAGTTTAATGCAGTACATTAATTAGAGATTAATAAGAATGGGAAATCCATTTATAGTTAAAATGTTTTTAAAACATCTGTGAAGTAAATTCATCAGCTGATACTTTATTCATAATTATAAATTGCTTTTTCTATCATGATATAACAAAGGTTGGTAGCAGTGCAGAGATATATTCTATGATAACTTCCATAATGAAACAGATTTCAAAAAATGTATAGAAAGAAGAGGTGCATATTACTTGCTGAATTTCTCAGTGGCTTTCAATACAATGAAGCACAGTGTCCTACTAGACAGGCTCTTTGGCGTGGGAATGGAATGCATGGCATTATGGTGATTCCATTTCTACATAAAGATTGGTTTGGAAAGGATGGCACTGGGAGATATCTATATGAGACTGCTGGGTGAGGTCATAAGGGGTTTGGGAGTTGGGCAGCATCAGTATGCAGTATTTCTCCTTGGCTTCTGAGATTATGCAGGTTCTAACTGTTCTCTGATCACTGTCCACTTTGATGGATTGGATGTGGGCTAATAAATTGAAACTAAATTGTGAGAGGACTGAACTTCTGTGACTAGTGGTTTCTGTGTTCAGGAATTAGATGGACAACCTGTTTTCACCCTCCTAATCAAGGAGCAGGTTTGTAGTTGGGAGATGTTGTGTATTGAGTCAAAGGATATTATATCTGTATTACTATTGTCTGTATTTGCATTATGATAAAGAAACTGCCTTTTGGTTCCAGAAGGTACAGCTACTATTGGTTCATTTAAGCTGCTGTATTTGGATCCTCTGTCTTATTGGTTTCCTCCAAAAGGCAGCACAGTGGTTGCCTGATATTGTTTCCTCCAAAATGTATCCCTTTCTAGCTAGTCCCCTGTCCCAATAAATGTAGCTTTCCTCTCATCAGAGCTCAGTCTTGTTTGCTTTAATAAAGAAGTGTTACTACAGAACTGTCTCCAGCATATTATGTCAAGAGAGCTGAAATCACGAAACCCACGTCACAACAGGAGACACTCTTTGATTCGACTTACTCACTGGAAACTTAGGTGTCTGCAGTGGTATGGAGTGCCTTCTCTCCACTATGACTGGTTTATTAGCTACAACTGTTCCTAGACAGTGATAGCCTGATCACAGTAAGTTATGGTCTGGCTACCTCCCATTCAGATTATATCCTTTGGAGTACTATTGAAGATGACTCGGGATTGTTTCTCGGGCAAAATGTGTCCGCTTGGCTTTTGAATGGAGCCACTAGCTGGCTTCTAAGTGGTTTACAACTTTAAAAATCAACACATAATTAAAATGCAAATAACAATTCTATTGGGTGCTAATACTCCCATAATTAAAATGTACAATAAAAGCAACCATTAAAAAGCATAACAAAACAGTTAAAACAAATAGCAGAAGCAAAGTAGAATCAGAAGTTCAGCTCAGGGAAATTATTAAACCCTGCTCTCATTTGAGCCTAAATATTTATGTGTGATTTTAACTAATACAGTCTTCTTATTTTGTCGAAGTTATTGCTCCCCACCCTCAGAGCTTTGGATTAAGGTTAGGGTATATTTTAAATAAATAATATATTGGCATTCTTTGTGTGGCCCACTAATGCTTCTTTCTCTTTCTACTTTGTGGATTAAAAACGGCTTCAGAAAAACAAATTGGGATCATTCCACCAAAGCTAGTCAGTATTCACTGCCACATAGCTGTATTCAGCATCATATAATTCTAAAACTGAATTTTATTTCAAAAACTATGCCTTTCCTTCCTTGATGGGAAAAAATCAGTGCAGTTGGACATGAGCATGAAGTCTTACTGCAAGAAATGCTTTTGGAGAAAAATATATCTTTTTTAGGTAAGTTTTTATATTTTAATCTAGTACCTAAACATTCCACATCTCAGTAGCTTTTCCAAAAGAGGTCTCCACAGATATCCTGTATTAGGTAGTAAAGAGAGGCTAAGAAATGATTGATGAGGTACATGTTATCTTTTATTGATTTAGACTTGAGCAGGAACTCAGTTACCTAATACCCCATACTGCACGGGCACAAGCTAGCAATTAATATTTTATAGAATAAGTAGCTGGGAAAAATACTTTAATATCAGCTGCTGTATTACTTTTGGTGTCATGAGATATTAGCCATAATCTAGGTCTTAGGAGACTCAGTAGGAAGCATAAGAAATATTAGCTGCATAATGCTTCATGTATTAAAAAGAAAACAACCACCACCATACAGGAGGAATTCACTTGTTTTCTTAGAAGCATGTTCATTCCCTCATATTTTTGAACAAGTATATTAAGCCTTCTTGCATTACCTATCTCTAATCTGAACAATGCTAAATGTTAACCTTTATAAGAATATCATTGCTGTTCATTGTAGAAGTATCACTTTAATTTTTTGCAGTTAACACTTGGTTAATGCAGTTCTTATTAGTTAAATAATCATTGGACTTCCCTAGAAAGCATGATCTCACTCTTTGGATTTTGTTGTGTAGATTGGTAAATTCTCAATGCAAGAAAGTTGTTGTTTTTCACCTAGAAAGGCTTACCCCACCAGTAGTAATGCCATTTAAATAATAATAATTAAATAAATATTTTACTTACTTTTTATATCTATTAAGATATTATTGATGGAGTTTACATCAATGCTCAATACATGCTATGATTTGAGCATACTAGTAGACCATAACAGAATACTATTTTCAAATATTAGAAAGCCATTCTGTTGTGTCTTCCACTTAGAGAAACAATACTTGAAGAGTTTATTTCCTAAGCATTCTTCAAAAATTGGCATTCATAAATATCAAAAGCCCCTTTCAGAATTAGATAAATTCTATTATTTTATGATAAAATACTAGATATACCACTTAAAACCTCAAGTAAAATTTACAAATTTGAGAAAATGCCAGCGTGCGTCTCAGGCTTGAATACCCCACCCTTCTTCTTCATGCATAAGGGTAGAAAGTTAAAGCTTCCATTTGCAGTTTGAAACAAGCAACAGTTTCCTGTTGCATTTAAATACAGAAAAGTGTCATCCAATCACAGAAAATCATAACAAACCAGGGTCTCATGGTTTCTCATATTTTGATAAATTATCATTGCTAGTCAGCCTTGAATCATTGTTTGCTGTTGGCTTACTGATTCGTTAGGGAGAAGGTGATCCCAGATTCAGACAC
Organism: Zootoca vivipara; assembly: GCF_965207765.1. Lineage (NCBI taxonomy): Eukaryota > Metazoa > Chordata > Lepidosauria > Squamata > Lacertidae > Zootoca > Zootoca vivipara. Next base: position 96,574,768 of record NC_142582.1, on the reverse strand, counting down.
AACACTAAGCTATCCCCTGCCTGGTTTGTTTACCCAGAAAAGAAGAAAAGTGAGAATGATTAGGTTACATGTACCATCATACAGCTCATGCATGGTATTGTTTATTAAGCGAAGAACCTTGGCTTTCTGCTGTGAATGCACAGCTGATGGGAAACTTCAGTGTAGTGCAAAAAAGAAGCTTTGAGTTTCCATCCCCTTGCATATAAGTAAAGGGGAGGGTGAAGCACTAGCAGATTTGGGCTCTCAAATTTCAGCAGCACTCTGTGCGATGCTAAAATTCAGCATGTCCCTCCTGCTTCTCATGCTCCATCTACACTCCCCTGTAGCACGGCACCCAGTACCAATTGCACTAACCTAAATCCACCTCTGGATGAAACGTGTGAACCCCAGGCTTGCCTCCGCTCATCCTCAAAGTGAAAAGTCACAATTTCCCATTATGTTTGAACTTGGACTTCGTGTCTGTCTATGTGCCACTGGAATGTGATGGCTGAATGCTAGATAGTTCAACATGGAAGCAAATTAAGAGGCTAGAATAACTTCTGTGTCCTATAATAACTTTTAAGTGATTTGATTTTATACTCATTTCCACCCAACGTATAAATTGAGTGAAAAGTACAGCGCGTCTTCATTGTGATAACACTAGCTATTTCTTAAAGTTACTTTCAGAGAGATCCAATCAACTAAAATATTTTATTTTGAATATTTTTCAGTAACAAAGTACTGTATGACAGGTTGAATTAATGATGTTTATAATGAAGACATAAAAATGCAGAGATGACAAAGAAGCATTTTTATATTCATGTATCAGGTTTGCTAAGAAGGTTCATTTAATCTGACACAGCATTGCATGCGTAAGAAGGATATGTATGAGTGCATTAGTAATTCTTGTACCTCCGTTCAAAAGAAAATTAATTATTCTGCTATCTTGTTAAAAGAATAATACTATTGTTTATAATATTCATTCTCTTTATAGCTGAAGATCAGTTACGTGCAAAAGGTTATGACAAAACACCAGACTTCATATTAGAGGTGCCAGTCGGTGAGTCCATGAGGTTTTTAAGCTTTGGTGGGTGAATCTGTTTATACTGAAATGCTAACGTTCTTAAAGGCGAAACAAAAAATAAAAAAATTCCTTCCAGTAGCACCTTTTGTTGTTGTTGTTGTTTAGTCGTTTAGTCGTGTCCGACTCTTCGTGACCCCATGGACCATAGCACGCCAGGCACTCCTGTCTTGCACTGCCTCCCGCAGTTTGGTCAAACTCATGTTCGTAGCTTCGAGAACACTGTCCAACCACCTTGTCCTCTGACGTCCCCTTCTCCTAGTGCCCTCAATCTTTCCCAACATCAGGGTCTTTTCCAAGGATTCTTCTCTTCTCATGAGGTGGCCAAAGTATTGGAGCCTCAGCTTCACGATCTGTCCTTCCAGGGAGCACTCAGGGCTGATTTCCTTCAGAATGGATAGGTTTGATCTTCTTGCAGTCCATGGGACTCTCAAGAGTCTCCTCCAGCACCATAATTCAAAAGCATCAATTCTTCGGCGATCAGCCTTCTTTATGGTCCAGCTCTCACTTCCATACATCACTACTGGGAAAACCATAGCTTTAACTATACGGACCTTTGTCGGCAAGGTGATGTCTCTGCTTTTTAAGATGCTGTCTAGGTTTGTCATTGCTTTTCTCCCAAGAAGCAGGCGTCTTTTAATTTCGTGACTGCTGTCACCATCTGCAGTGATCAAGGAGCCCAAGAAGGTAAAATCTCTCACTGCCTCCATTTCTTCCCCTTCTATTTGCCAGGAGGTGATGGGACCAGTGGCCATGATCTTGGTTTTTTTGATGTTGAGCTTCAGACCATATTTTGCGCTCTCCTCTTTCACCCTCATTAAAAGGTTCTTTAATTCCTCCTCGCTTTCTGCCATCAAGGTTGTGTCATCTGCATATCTGAGGTTGTTGATATTTCTTCCGGCAATCTTAATTCCGGCTTGGGATTCATCTAGTCCAGCCTTTCGCATGATGAATTCTGCATATAAGTTAAATAAGCAGGGAGACAATATACAACCTTGTCGTACTCCTTTCCCAATTTTGAACCAATCAGTTGTTCCATATCCAGTTCTAACTGTAGCTTCTTGTCCCACATAGAGATTTCTCAGGAGACAGATGAGGTGATCAGGCACTCCCATTTCTTTAAGAACTTGCCAAAGTTTGCTGTGGTCGACACAGTCAAAGGCTTTTGCATAGTCAATGAAGCAGAAGTAGACGTTTTTCTGGAACTCTCTAGCTTTCTCCATAATCCAGCGCATGTTTGCTATTTGGTCTCTGGTTCCTCTGCCCTTTCGAAATCCAGCTTGCACTTCTGGGAGTTCTCGGTCCACATACTGCCTAAGCCTGCCTTGTAGAATTTTAAGCATAACCTTGCTGGCGTGTGAAATGAGCGCAATTGTGCGGTAGTTGGAGCATTCTTTGGCACTGCCCTTCTTTGGAATTGGGATGTAGACTGATCTTCTCCAATCCTTTGGCCATTGCTGAGTTTTCCAAACTTGCTGGCATATTGGGTGTAGCACCTTAACAGCATCATCTTTTAAAATTTTAAATAGTTCAGCTGGAATATCATCACTTCCACTGGCCTTGTTATTAGCAGTGCTTTCTAAGGCCCATTTGACTTCACTCTCCAAGATGTCTGGCTCAAGGTCAGCAACCACACTACCTGAGGTGTACGAAACCTCCATGTAGCACCTTACATGGCACCTTAGAGTAGCACCTTAGAGACCAACTAAGTTTGTCATAGGTATGAGCTTTCGTGTGTATGACAAATTTAGTTGGTCTCTCTAAGGTGCTACTGGAAGGATTTTTTTTTTCTGTTTCAACTGCATCAGACCAACACGGCTACCTACCTGTAACTAGTTCTTAAAGGCATTATGGGAGAAACAGGATAATCATAACACACTGTTAGATATTCACAGTAATGAAACAATGCCTGTAATAATTATAGAGCGGGAGGGAGGGATCAAAAAACTTAGATCCCAGACTGACCCTGATCCATAAGTAAACCTGTTATAGAAACATGTCATAGAAGCTGTTGTCCTGAGACAAATATTTTAAAACCTGCTTTATCCTCAGTCATTGCAAAAGCTAAAATACTGTTCCTCCGTGAGACAAACTTTAACCATAATTTGTCAGACTTCTTGCCACTCCTAATGCCCCAGTTGTGAATGTGCGTTAGCTGCCATGGTGCAAATGATAGATTGTGTCATGGGAGCTAAATAGGCATCCTGCAAATGGTAATTAGGTCAAATACATCCAGCTGTGCCCCACTTACTGAAAGTCCCAACACTGCTGCAGTGTGTGTGTTTGTGTGTTGCTACACAGTGGTCCATTTGACCAGGCTGTTACAGATGAAAATTACACAGAGAAAAATCATGGCATATGTACAACAAGCTTAGCAGGTGTGCTAAGCACCTGCATTGGTCTTGCAAATGAATTAGAACTACATCATGGATTTGACATAACAAATTTGACTTCTATCCCTTGCTATGCCAGAATTGCACAAAAGAGCAATAAAAAAAATCATTTTAGAAAAATATACATGCCACTCAGTGCAAAGAAACCGGAGGTCCATTGTGGGCTTGCATGCATGTATTTGTTTACCTGTGCCCATGCACCTTTTTAAAAATCTCATCTTATTTTTGAAATACAATTTTTTAGTATGCCAAAAGAAAGAAAAATCACTACCCTCTTCCAACCTTACAATGTCTTATGATTGCAGTGTCTCACACCGAATGTAACTGACCTGTAGAAAAGACATGAATTGAAAACAGAGATGTTGCATGTACCCCTGTTAACCATAAAAATCCTTTAATAAAAACAACTATATAAAGAGCAGTACCCCACCACACCAAAAAGTGTGCTGCTCCAAGCCAAGCAGGAATTTAGATTTGCGCACACAGAAAGCTGCCACTTCCATCAGAAAGTTTTTCCTAATGTTCAGTCAGGCTCCTTGAATCCATTGGTTCAGATCCAAACTTCTAGAGCAGCAGAAAGGAAGCTTGTTCCGTCTTCCATGTAACAGCTCTTCAGATATTTGAAGATGGTTATCATATCACCTCTAGCAATATCTGGAGGTGCATAGGTTTCCCAGTCTTGTGGTACAACACGACACAGCAATATTGTGCCCGTGTTTCTGCCTTTCCCACACAAGCTTCACAGTCTCTGTATTTCCCCTAACCCTTTATAGCTATCATGTGAATAAGGGGGGGGATTGTGGCGGGTCATGAATGGGCACAGTGTGAACAATGAGACATAATACCCAGTTATTCTGCCCATAAATAACTGAACCCTTAAAGATGCAAGCAGACTGTGAAAAGATTGAGTGACAGTGTTTTTCAGTATGGTTTAAAACTTAGGAAGCCCTGCATAACAGTAAATTGTGTTAGATTAAGATATATTCATTTACTGTGATTTTAAGAATTTGTAATGGTTTGGGTTCATTTTAAAATGTATTATCCCCACCCCCACCCCAATTTAGCTGTAGAAGGTCATATCATTCATTGGATTGAAAGCAAAGCCTCTTTCGGAGATGAGTGTAGCCACCAAGCCTATCTAAATGACCAGTTCTGGAGTTACTGGAACAGGTAGGTTCTTTCTTCCTTTCTTTCTTTCTTTCTTTCTTTCTTTCTTTCTTTCTTTCTTTCTTTCTTTCTTTCTTTCTTTCTTTCTTGTTATTTAAACTATAGGCCATATGTACATTATTGCTATTTGTCTGGAAGAGAAGAAAGACTGTTGACATGAAATGGATGTCCCCTCGGCAAGCAGCCACTTCTCTGAGTAGCTCCTGCTTATGGGCCCTGACACTTTTCATTGCATAAGCATAGTATGTTTGCTGTAGCACACAACACTAGAAAGCTCTGCCACCTCAGCTTGGGTAAAGTGCAAGAATATGTCCCTTACCTATGATCTGAATTTTGCCTCTTAATATTACACACACCCTTTTAATGTTTCAGGTAAAATCCATGGTGACTTTGCCTTTGTGGAAATCGCTTCAGTTCTTGCAAGTCAGGTCACACAACTAGTACTCACTTTTGTACCCTCCAAAATAGAATAGGATATAGTGCAGAGAGCTGCAGTAGGTGGCAGGGATCCATGACTTTCCACTCGGGCAAAGTCACCATTGGATAAAGTCCATCCTCTGAAGGTGCCTTTGTTCATCTTCAATGGCAGGCACTTATTATCAATGCTGTTTTACTATACAGTGGTACCTCTACTTACGAATTTAATGCATTCCGAACGCACATTCGTAAGTTGAAAAAAATTGTAAGTCGAATCCCATAGGAATGCATTGGGAGAAAAAATTCGTAAGTCGAAGCAACCCTATCTAAAAATTAGTAAGTAGAAAAAATCCTGTCTAAACCGCATCCAAGATGGCGGATGGAGCTCCGTTTGTAAGTAGAAACATTCGTAAGTAGAGTTATTCGTAAGTAGAGGTACCACTGTATATATAAAAAAGAGGTGCCAGAGCTCACCATGAACTTTCCCTTATTCTCTTAGAATAGCAATGGTGCCCACCTGAGAGGTGCCGGAGATGAGCTCCAGTGATCCCCAGCTGAAAAAAAGCCCTGCTTATCATTAAAATTAAAACAATTAAACTTCCCTTGAAAATTCATTTCTGCAGGCATTCAAACATGTGTTCCTTCTCTCTTGCCAAGCCTGTGATCCCAAAGTAACTACTACACTGAAACCTTTTGTGTCCTACTGTTTCTGCCTTTTTCTTCTCCCAGGCTCTCCCCAGTTATTTCACAGAGGCACTCCCCACTGATAGAAGAAATGTATCTTAGCCTATCAAGCTGCCATGTTTGAACCTTTTGAGAGATACTTGTGCTGAATATATAAAGCTGATATATTTATTCTGAGTTAGACCAGTAGCCTGCCTAGCAGATCTCAGAGTCTCCAGCACTGACTCTTTCGTAGCCCTGCTACCGTACCTGTGCTCATTTTATGTGGAGATGTCATGGATTGAACGTAGGGCCATTTGATGCAATGCCCTCTTGCTCTGCCCCTGTACTGTGGCCACTCCCAAATGCCTTTTTGCTCTGTAAGATGGCAAAAAAATGCTATGTATGGTAAAATATTAAAAGTACATGAAAATCTAATTTGGATTAATTATATAGTTGAATTCCAACCTAAAGCTGTGCACTTGCATATTTTGCTGTAATATACTAATGAGTAAACTAGTACTATCAAGAGACATATTAATTAATAATTAGTAACTTCACTGTCAATTATGACTTACAGTAAGTAAGGATGCAGTCAGTTTACTTTTTCTATTGTTTGCAAATCTGGCTGTGTCTCTACACTATGTTTTAGTGAGTCCCAGGAGAAACCTTGACGCTGTTATTATCGGAAGTAACTTTGCTACGTTTGAAGAAGGCACTAACAAAATGTCTTCTTTGACACTGATATTAGAATAATGATAATTCTACATAATGAGAGTAGCATTTCTTCTACACTCTTTGAATATGAATAGCAAACCTTCCATCTACTGAAATCTTTCACTATTTAATTGTAATCTAAATGTCTTTAGTACTCTGCATACACTCCTATTGATTAAATAGAAAAGTTCCTATTTAATCAATAGGAATGTTCTAAATTTTCCTAGTGTGTTAATTGCTAATCAACACACCCAAAGTTCCTTTCTAAAAATGGCACACACCAAGTGATCCTAAATGCTCACTCAGAAGTTACACTGAGATTATGGTGACCAGTACTCCATACTAAGTGTGCTTAGAATACATATATTTAGGCACCAGGCAAAAACACCCCTCTTCTCCAAAGCCTTTGCCTAATTAAACAATCTATGGTTGGGGGGTATTGTTTTCTTTGTTATTTGGTGTATATTTGGGGGCTTTTATAATGTAAACCGCCCTGTGATCTTCTGAAGAAGGGTGATGTAGCCATATAATAATACAGTTCATGTCTGCGCATAATGTTCATTAGGTCTACTCTCAAGTAAGTAGGTTTAGAATTGCAGCCTAAATTGCACCTGGTGAAGATTTTAAAAAGTATAATGTTCTAAAAACAACTTTGTCAAAGAGAGTAAAACTTAAAATCCATTTTAACTTGTGTCTGTTAAATACCATTTATCACACATGTGCAAAAAGATGTGAGGAAGACGAAGTTATTTAACGTACTGAGTATTTTGATAATAATGTTATCAGTTGATACGTTGAGGTAAAGTTAAATTGTTTAGAAATGTTTAGGAAAGGAAGACATCCTTTCCTTAGCACAATGTCAATATCTAGCAGTTTAGGGGCTTAAAAAGTTGTATTGGTAAAATGAAACACAGTGGCTCAACAAATGGACTTAGTGGAAACCTTGGGAATTGCATTTGTCAAGCATCTAGGAAAACTGTTCATGCATACCCAGTATCCAAAGCTTCATTGGCAGCCAATACACAAAGAACTGAAAGGTCATTCTTCTTCCTGCAGTATGATGGTTTGTTGACATATTTTGACACACTGGTACAATACTGAAAGGTTTTGACCTTATTCCAACACTCAGGGATTTAGGATTGCTTAAGCCCTCTAGTGCTCATGGAATTTCACAAATTCCACATTCTCTTTCCCTCTCTTATCTCCCGTGCCTGTCCTAGCATTAGTTAACTTGTTTCAGAAATGGGCTTGAATGAATTTAGAGTCATGAATTACTGTCATTTTTCATTCAGGCTATCATTGTCAGGTGGGGGAGGAATTATTATGAGTCTACGCAGAGCAATAAAAAAGTAGTGAATTTTAATTTTCTCACAGGAAGCTTGTTATCCTAAAGGCCTTCAAAGGAACCCTGTAAAATGTTTGTGAGCAGAAAGTTGTATATTTGTTTAAAGCTTATGTGTAAGCTGTGTATTTTTCTTTCAATCAATCCTATGCACACTTTCCTGGGACTGTTTCCTTTAATTCAGTAGGATTTCTGATTGTGCAGAGGATTGTGCTGTTAACGGATAATTTTTCCAAAGTAAGTACTGTAGTATAAAGCATCTTTAGCCTGAAGGAATAAATTCTTAGTGTTTGGATAATGGCCTAATCTTCAAAATTCTAAAGTTTGTGATATTAGTATGTTTATGATAGTGTTCTTTTTCTTTGTAGTAAAAATTCAGCAGTGGTGGCAACACAACAAGAATAAAGTCACATAAAGTGCAATTAAGATTACATTAGCTAGTAAATTTCACTTTGGGAAAAATGTTTTCCATACTGAGCATTTTAGTAGTACACCAGATTTAGACAATCTTTTATAAATGTTTTTGAGGCTGTTCTATTTTTCTATGAATACTATGATCTTTCATTGTTTGAATTATATTTCTTTCCATTTTTCCTCTAATCTTTCAAATATTGTTGCATCATTGGAGGCTTTTCCATAATACAGACAGAACGCTTTCAGCTTCCATCTATATTACTGCAAGGCATCAGCTCCAATTTCCTTGGTATTTCTCATTCAGATTAGACAAGCATCTAGGCTTACGTACGATAAGAGCTGACAGCATAGATCCTGCTATGTTTGCCAAAGGCCTGGTCACAGACACTCCACTATGTCAAAGAATGTCAGCCCCCACAGACCTTACCTTTCAGAACTCCTTGTAATTTTTAATTGACATTTACATCTGACATTTTGAATGTACATGTTATTGTTGAGTCTTTATCTACATATGAATGGTAGAAACATTTTCTGAACAGAACCAAAACATTTATTAAAATTATTATTTAAGAAGGTTGCTTTGCTTGCTGAAACTCAGGCCTAGCTACATTCCCTCTTCCATTGTGTAATTTTTATGAGTGCTTTGCTAATCAAATTACGAAGCTTTCGCTGTGTGTGTAAAGAAAGAAGTTTAAAGTAATTGACAAAAATAGAATCATCTTACTTTAGGACATACTAGCCATACAGTTGTGCGGCAAGAATCTATTTTAAAACATTAGCTACATTATTTGGGATATTTTAAAATGTAGTACACAGAATGACATATTCATAACTATTCCAAATCCCCTTTAAAGCATAATAATTTGAGGGGGAGACTTTTAAATCCTTCTTTATTCTATACCATGTAATATTTTTCTGCATGCGTTTTCCAATTTTTTTTAAAAAAAAATTAAATTAATAAGGGTAATTATCCTAAATCGGATTTTTTTAAAAAAAAATTAAATTAATAAGGGTAATTATCCTAAATCGGAATTTTTTTAAAAAAAATTAAATTAATAAGGGTAATTATCCTAAATCGGAATAAGGAAGTTCAGTTGCTCATAAATGTCAATAACCAAAGAACTAACAGAAGTGGTTTGTCACAAACGATCCTGCTTTTCTTCTAATTAGTTCATTTACATTTTACAAATTAACAGTAAATTTCAGATAGAAGATATTCCAGCAGCATACTATAGCATTACTGACCTGTATTTGTATCTGCCAAATTTAAGTTAATTAGAAATGTAGATGCTGTTTGTTTTATCTGTCACAAAGCTCATCTTTAAAAAAAGGCTAGACACACTCCCCCCTCCAACATTTATCATCTAAATAATAGTCTTCCCAAGATGGCAGCCTCATAATAAACTCTTTTCAGTGGAGTGATGGGTAATGAAGCTTGCTTGTGAAGGAAGCGAAAAATGTTGTCTAGCCAAATGCATGAATATGATGGCTGGAGAATCAGTGGACTTTCTCAGTCATCAATCTTTTTAGTAGCCTCTTACACATCTGAATATTTTGATAGATGATCTAATAATTGAGTTATCTATCTTTCTAACTATCAGAGTTGTATAAAAATTATTCTCACATTCTACTGAATATTAACTATATTAGACATCCAGTAAATTTTTCAAAAAGAAAAAGGAAGACCAGGTGTTGGAAGAATTTTATGATGCAAATTCCCTTACTAAATTAACTAATGGAAATCTGAAGAATTAAACCTTCTGAAATTGTATAAGCATACAGTAAAGACAGAATCTGAAATTGGTTACATTAAAAACGTTGGGATGTCTGCAAGACAAGTAAGTAGAAGTTCCTGATGTCACTAGTGGTAAATTTAAATAGTGTGTGAGGTATAAAATAAAATATATTTATATGGACCAACAGTGGTCTCAGATTTATTCTCTTCTGATTTTTTACTTGGAAGTGGTAAACATAGGGCCCAATGGAACCTGACATAGAAGGTCTGTGGCTAGAATCTCCCCTTTTATTTCATTTCTTTGTGTCCCCATTTGTTACTCTGAAGATGAGGAAAGTAAAATAAGAGCAATGGAGTATCATAGATCTGCTGCCTCACACCTGATAGAACCTATTGGTATTACCTTACAACATTTTGAATCTGGTTCTTCCTGAATTTGAAACTTAGGCTATGTAACATACCATACTTGTGATTTGAAACACAGTGAGGTCATTTTTGTCCACTGTTTAAAGTAGCTCTTTTACATTGTTGTACACACCAGAGAGTGAGCGGAGATGTCTTCACCCACTGCACTCTACCTGATTTATTTTGACATGCTGAACTCCTATTGTTTGAAACTGTTACCTGTGCATGTGCAGTGGCTGTCTCAAATGTACACACCTCAGCTGAACTATAGCTTACATTTTCAATTGGGATGGAAGCTCATTTGAGGGGGAAAGGATCAAACAGCAGTATTTCTCAATAAACGATAGGATACATATGGATTGTGGCTAACATATTTCAAACATCATTGGTGGGAGCGCAGTGTTACCTGAATAAACACTGATGTATAGTATGGACAGCCTCAGACTGTGCTCCTAACAGAATTACTAGGACATGTAGGGACGTGGGTAGCGCTGTGGTCTAAACTACTGAGCCTCTTGGGCTTGCCAATCAGAAGGTTGGCGGTTCGAATCCCTGTGATGGGGTGAGCTTGCGTTGCTCAGTCCCAACTCCTGTCAACCTAGCAGTTTGAAAGTATGCCAAAAAGTGCAAGTAGATAAATAGGTACTGCTCTGGCGGGAAGGTAAACGGCATTTCCTTGCACTGCTCTGGTTTCAGTGTTCTGTTCGCCGGAAACGGCTTAGTCATGCTGGCCACATGACCCAGAAAAACTGTCTGTGGTCAAATGCCAGCTCCCTCTGCCTGTAAAGCGAGATGAGTGCCGCAACCCCAGAGTCATCTGCGACTGGACTTAACTGTCAGGGGTCCTTTACCTTTACCTTTACAAGGACATGTATCTGAGTAAATGTGCATAGGATAGGCTGTATAAAGATGTTGGGGTGCGGAGACTACTGGCACTTAGTCTATACTAAATCTTTAATGCTTAAAATACAAGGTGTTACCTACCTGTGCCTGAAGAGTTATCTGCTTAGTAAGTAAAGAATATGTGTTTCTGGAAGATATTTTTAATCCAGACTATGTCATGAGTAATGGAGAACTTGTTTCCAAATGTCCAATAAATGGTAAAAACAATCCTCTTGAAGTTAATTGAATTTACAGCTTTTTATTTCTTTGGAAAGTTTTTGCCTTTAATTCAGTGATTCTCAAAGCAGCTTCTAACACATGGTCTTAATGTAAAATAAAACACCTCTTCCCAGGCACTGTCATGCAGAGCTTAGTCTTCTGCCTGGTTGATGAGGCCAGAACATGCTTGGATTGTTGGAGCTCAGGGTTTTTTCTGTCAAGAAGGTGGAAAGTGAACTTCCTCCACCTGTGCCTTTGTGAGAGGGAGGGGGTGTAGCCTGTCAGTGACCTTGCACAAAAATGAAAAGAGAATTCATCATTGGAGTCTTTGGGCAGTTGAACAAGACTTAACATTTCTTGATATCATGCAAAAAAAATATTCTGGGGGAAACTAGTTTCTTCTGGCTCCAGTTGAAATCTAAAATGCTGTACAGGACCTGGTGTAAGATCTAAGTGTTGTTGAGCCAATTAGGAACAATGAGCAAAGTGCTATTAAATTAAATATACATGCAAATAGCCAATTACAAAGAAAATCCAACATGGTCACATTGGGTTACAAAAGAGGAAACTTCCCCCCAAATGAGAAGCTTGGTAAAAATGAAGCTGAAAGGCAAATTCAAGAATGTCAAATTATTCCAAAATGCTTGGGAGTTGTTTAACAATGCAATATTAGAAATTAAACTGGTGTGTATGCTACAGATCAAGAAAGATACCATGAGGGCCAAGAGCAGGCTTCCTCAACCTCGGCCCTCCAGATGTTTTTGGTCTACAACTCCCATGATCCCTAGCTAGCAGGACCAGTGGTCAGGGATGATGGGAATTGTCGTCTTGAAACATCTGAAGGGCCGAGGTTGAGGAAGCCTGGCCAAGAAGGTGCTAGTGTGGTTAACGAGTCAAAGATGCCATTAGAGGCAAGGCAGCTTCCTTTAAAATAAATGGAACTCTTGTCTGAATGAAAAGAACTGAAAGGGACACAAACTTTGGCCAAAAAAAAAGTGAGGGCAAGCAGACAGCAAGGGATGCTAAGAAAGAATTTAAGGAACACATTGCTATAAAGATGAAGATCGACAAAGGTTCTTTAAATATATTAGTAGCAGGAGACAGTCTAGGGAGGCAGTTGGACTTTTGGATGACCAGGGAGGATAAGGACATTGAATGATTGGTTGATTGATTGATTGATTGATTGATTGACATTGAATGAATTCTTTGCATCTGTCTTCACAACAGAGGATGTAGGGCAGGTCCCAGTGCCTGAACTAACTTTTGCAGGAGTGAATAAAAACTGGCAAATCACCTTTTCCAGCTAACATCTACTCAAGAGTTCTCAAAGAACTCAATGGTGAAACTGCTTATCTTCTAAGAAAAATATGTAACTTGTTCCTAAGAACAGCCTCCATACCTGAGGCCAATATTATACTGATTTTTAAAAAAGGGAAATCAGGGGCAGATCCTGGAAATTACAGGCCAGTGAGTTTAACATCTGTCCCAGGGGAAATTGTGGAAAGTATTGTTGAAGATGAAATAATGAAGCATATACAGTGGTACCTTGGGTTACAGACGCTTCAGCTTACAGACTCCGCTAACCCAGAATTAGTACCTCGGGTTAAGAACTTTGCTTCAGGATGAGAACAGAAATGGTGCGGCAGTGGGAGGCCCCATTAGCTAAAGTGGTACCTCAGGTTAAGAACCATTTCAGGTTAAGAACGGACCTCCAGAATGAATTAAGTTGTTAACCCGAGGTACCACTGTAGAAGAGCGTGCCTTGCTGAAGCAAAGCAAGTATGGCTTCTGCTAGTCCTATCTCATGACTCTATTAGAATTTTTTGAGAGTGTCAACAAGCATATAGATAAGCAGTGCTCTGGCTGACATAATGTACCTGGACTTTCAAAGAAGTTCCTCATCAAAGGCTACTACTGTGAAGAGCTGGGAAAGGACCTCTCCAAATAGACTGAATTGCAAATGCAGTTTAGTGAAAATAAGTATAGTGTGTTGCATTTCACATACATACTCATGGGGGCTGAACTGGCAGTGCCTGACCAGGAACAAGACCTCGATGTAAAGTTCTGGTTGCTTCACCTCAAAATGCATATTTTCTTGATTTACCCATAATTACTTGGTAAGAAATAATGGGTAAATCAAAAAAGTGCATTTTGAGATAAGAAATTACCAAGTAATTACTAGTTCCAATGGCAGCAGTTATGGTATATTTAGTCATGAAAATTTCAATATTTAAGTGTGTATATATAAAGCAAGTTTGGACCATATTAAGTTTTTCTTTAAGTCCTGTATTATAAAAAAAATGTGTTCTTTCTGAATTGATTTTTGTTATCAAAGCATCATCTTTGATGTAAACACCAATAAGTCGCATGCTTTTGTTGTAAATGATAAAAAATTCTTTTGTCTTAAATGTGCATTGCTGTACCTGGATTTGCATCTCAGTTGTAGCTGCATGTGTTACATTATTAGTGAAATAAATGCATTGTTGTGGGCAGTCTGAGATGACATTACAAGGCTGTGCTAGCCGTGATGTGATGCTGAAAAAAGTTGTCACCCACTATTTCTCTGAGGTTTGTCATTTATCAAAAAGAGGCAATCTGCTGCCGGAGGATCTCTGCGGACATTCCTATTTGTGTGGCCTGAGCCTGTCTCTTCAGGTTTCATTATTTAGGTCCGATGTGTAGTTAGTTCTTATCAAAACTAATACTATCTGAAGTACTAGGCTTCCAGTGGTCACACAACCAACATCAGGATTTCTTCAACATGACTAAGATTACTTAAGACAGTAGCTCCTTAAATGTGAGTATAGCTTTGGTGTCTATATCAATTACATCTTCTAGCTGAATTTTAGTGAACATTTTGCTTTGAATTTGTGTAAGTGCATCAGATTTAAATCGATACACATTTGTAGTGTCTCCAGATTCAGATATGACTATATTATGTTGAAACTTTACAGTAACCTGGAATATATTTAATCCCCCCCCTACATTTATACCCCAACTTTCTTCTACCATGGAATCCACATGGTTTCTAGGTCACATGCCTGAGGTCATGATCCAGACTTGACTTCAGCAAAATAGTGGCCTCATCTGACTTCAGACCATACCTTGGAACTAGCTAAAGATAGGCCATACATACTGCATGCTGCATTCAGGCAATTCTTGATTTTATATATTTTACTGAACACTATATGACTTCTATGCCAGTGTTTCTCAACCAGTGTGCCTCCAGATGTTTTGGGACTACAACTCCCATTATTCCTGACCACTGGTCTTGCTAGCTAGGGATGATGGGAGTTGTAGTCCCAAAACATCTGGAGGCACACTGGTTGAGAAACACTGTTCTATGCAATTGGTTGTTTCTGGCGTCAGGATTCAAAACATTACTTTTTATATTTTCTTCCCAAATGCTTAGTTTAGCACAAAGTATTTCAATTTTTTAACATTACTATGAAGGTTGCTAATGCCACCGTATTTACTTGAATATAATGCTCACCTTTTTTGGCCAAATTATGTTGTGAAAATTAAAGTGAGCATTAGATTCGATGGCGCATTTACATTCACCAGCAAATACTTTTTTTTGGTTTGAAGGTTGTGAAACTTGAGGTGTGCATTAGATTCGATGGCACATTAAACTCGAGTAAATACGGTACATTGCCTGCTTCCATAATTGTTTTTAGAATACATGCATTCTAAATGCATTCATATGGTAAGAATTTAATAGGATGCTTCAAAATAACTAACAGCAACAGATAATTGTATTATTGTTTAAACCTGTTGGTTTAAAAACAATATGCTAGCTTTCAGTTTCATTTAGTGTGTCTTTTTAAAACAAAGTGTACACACTGATTGCTGGCCTCTAGATGTAACACTAAACTGAAACACAGGCCACAAAATTTGAATTTGGACCACATACTTTTTAGCAGTCTGACAGTTTCACTCCAAATGTGTTCATAATCACAGAATAGAGCTGGATGTGTGGCAGCGCTAAGAAGATCCCAAAAAACACATTTGTTTTGGATTCCACAGACATGGCTATGGATTAAAGTGTTCTTGTTTTTGTTTCTCTTGGTTGTGCTGTAAGAGTGTCTTGTGAATTTTGGAGACTGGAGCTCTAACCCCACTTGAATAAAGACAATGATGGCAGTGAGTTTCTGTCCAGAGTTAATCAGCTGCAGAATTTGTAAACTGCACATATGTCAGAGTTGAAAATGTTAGCACTCTAGTAGAAGCTTGAAAAGGTTAGATCTGATAAAAGCCATCAGCAGTTAAAGAAAGTGATTTATGGGACTGTAATGACACAAAATGCCTCATTTATCACTCCTTTATAGATAGGTTAAGGTTTCACTGTCATACCTTAAAAACTTGACCACTTAGAATTGTCAAAATAGGCCCTTAATTGCCCATCATGCATTTCAGTTTGAATTTCCCTCTCTTGATTTTTTGTTAATTTTATTTCATATTGCTTTTGAGCCTTCCACATGATTTTGTTTCATGTTATTAAAATTTAATACTTTTTGAAAATTGTATTCTTAGCTATGCAGTCCTTACTGGTTAATCATGTGTCTCCTGTATTTTTGTATAAATATACACAAAATAAGTTAAACTAATTCTTTTAAGCTGCTTATGACCATATAAGTTATTATATTACTATATTTCTGTATTTTAGTATTTTGTTGGAAGCCGCCCAGAGTGGCTGGGGGAACCCGGCCAGATGGGTGGGGTATAAATAAATTATTATTATTATTATTATTATTATTATTATTATTATAAATTTACAAAGTAATATTTCTGTAATTCTTCCATTGTCACCTGTTATTCTAATATTTTAGTGCTGTGTCTATTAATTTAATAAACAAATCACAGTTTAACGAAAGAATCCGTTAAAAATATTTTTAAGTGAACAAAAAGTAACCCCCCTTTACTTTTTCATAGCACTGTTCAAATTTATAGTGTCAGTTGCAAAGGTGCAAACGACCTTCAATTTAAAAATGAAGTAGCATTTGTCAAGTCTACTCAGTGTTGGTCCTTGTAAACTTCTTCTTTGGCGATCACACGTAGCCGAGTAAGATTTTCAGTCCATCTATTACATAAGTTCATTATGTGATTTCAACTGGGCTTTTTAAAATAAAGTGGTAGATAAATTTTATGTTGTATGCGCTTGTTAGATTCAAAATTTTCTCACTGCATGAATGTTAACATGTAATCTGAATTGCCAAAGAAGCAGTGTGTGAAAATGGCTTAATTACAGGGGAAGAAGAGGAGAAAGCACAAGCCTCTGGGCATATTATATTTTAATTGTTTTCTCTGAAAAGGTAAATAAATTCAAGCCTGGTTTAGGTAACTGTAAGGTAAAGGTAAAGGGGCCCCTGACCATCAAGTCCAGTCGTGTCCGACTCTGGGGTTGCGGCGCTCATCTCACTCTATAGGCCGAGGGAGCCGGCGTTTGTCCGCAGACAGCTTCCGGGTCATGTGGCCATCATGACAAAGCTGCTTCTGGCGAACCAGAGCAGCGCACGGAAACGCCGTTTACCTTCCCGCCGGAGCGGTCCCTATTTATCTACTTGCACTTTGACGTGCTTTCGAACTGCTAGGTGGGCAGGAGCTGGGACTGAGCAACGGGAACTCACCCCATTGCAGGGATTCGAACCGCCGACCTTCTGATCAGCAAGCCCTAGACTCTGTGCTTTAACCCACAGCGCCACCTGGGTCCTTAACTGTAAGGAAGGCTAAAATATAAGATACTCTGTGAAGCCTCAGTGAGGATAAATGCCTCAATGAGGATAAATATTTAGTTACTTTGAAGGAGGAAGAAACAACCCACTCATCTCTTGGGGCTCAGCCAGACTTCCATTTGTGCCACAATTTGGGTATAGGCCCATAATTTCCAGGCACAGGTACAGAGTTTTTTTCTACCACTTCTCTCCCTGGAAAAACCCACTGTTTATCACTGTATCAGAGGAAATTCATGGAAAACCCACCTGACAATTGTTCTGATTCAACTGTAAACAGCAGGTTTTCCCAGCGGGGCAAAAAACCCACACAGAGACCTGTGCTTAGAAATCGCAGGCCTGTGCCTACAAATCACGGCACAAATGGACATCTAGTTGAGCCCTTATGAAACATTTATTTTGCTTTAAATACTACCCTCACTATAATATTACACTTTGTATGAGAATTAAAATGCTAGACATGCTGTCTGAGATGAGGAAGAAAGGTTTTTTGAACGCAGTTGACAAGATGTTCAGTTAGCTAGAGAAACTGGGGGAAATTTTGTTTACCCATAGGGATTAATGTGGGTATTGGAACAGACTAGATAGATTATACAATTGTACTAGCTACTATTATATAGACAACTAGCTGACCTGGCCACGTGTTGCTGTGGTTCTTTCCTGTGATTCCCCCACCCTACCTTGTCCCGATCCATGACGTATCCTGCCCCTCCTCCCTCCACCCGGGCTCATCCCTGTGTTTCGGTAGGATACCCTTCCCTCTGTTGTCCCTGGGTAGTGTTGGCCCCTCCCCCCTGTATCTCCATACCTTGTCCCCCACCCTTCGAAAAGGAACAGTCAGCTTCTAGGTTCTATTTCCCAGCATGCCCTTTTGTCTGAGCCTTCTGTTGTCCCTGGGGAGTGTTGGCCCCTCCCCCATGTATCTCCATACCTTGGCCCCCACCCTTGGAGAAGGAAATGTCAGTTTCTGGGTTCCATTTCCCAGTATTTACTTTTGTCTGAGCCCTCTGTTGTCCCTTCCCCCCTGTATCTCCATACATTGGCCCCTGCGCACGCATCGTGAACATTTCTATATATTTAGATTAAGGATCGGGGGTGATGATGCGCCCTGGGACGCAGAGAACTACTTAAAAAATCCCGACGGGGGGGTCAAATAGTGAAGCCCCACAGCCCCGTAGCAACAAACAGGCCCAGACAGAAGGAGGGGGGGTCATATGGGCCACTTGGCGCAGGTCTCCGAATCCAAAGGGGGCCTCGGTCAGAAGGCACGTTCTGAAGCACCTGAGTTGTTCAGTTCCATAAAAAACCCAGGAAGTGGCAAGGAGAAGATGTGAAATGGGGTGGGGGGTGGCCACTGCAAATATCTGAGGACTTAAACTGAGGAGAGAAAGTGCATGGTGGTTGTTTTTTTAAAAAGACACAGAGGCTTGCAATCAGTTGTAGTGTCCTGTTTCTCCTAAAATAAGACATACCCATAAAATAAGCCATAGCAGAATTTCTAAGCATTTGTGCAATATAAGCCATACCCGGAAAATAAGACATAGTGATAGTCGCAGTTCTGGAGGGCCCCTTGGCCTGACTCTGTGGGTTGTCTGGTAATAGGCCCCCTTCAGATCCCCCTGAGCCTCAGAGTCCCCCTGTTCTACAGGATCTCGTAGCGGAGGCGGGGTTTGTGGGTGTGGCGCGTTGTTGTGGCTAATCCCTGTGACTGCCTCCACGTGTCCCGATCCATGATCTATTCAGTTTGTTCCCCCCCCCCTCCGTGACCGGCGTTATCTCATGACGTTTTGAAGGATGGTATTTATTTTTGTCTTGTGGTTATTTGGGGGGGTAGTGGTCCTAAATTGTAAAGTAAAAACCCCTTGCCATGCCCCCAAGTGCGTTACTGTGGGTTATCCCCCCCCCGGGCCTAGTGGGGGCCTGGCAGCAGGGACCTACATAAAACAAAGGCCTAGGGGTCTGATAATGGCCGCCTTGGTGGTTTCAGTTGCTTGGTTGATGATGTCATTTGGTTTGTGGGTGTGGCTTAGATTTCACAGGAAGGGAGGGGTGGAGGAGGGTATAACGCCACTTGAGGGCGCTGTTTGACTTGGTGGAAAACCAGGTTTCTACCTGCCCAGATGTGAAATTTGAGGGTTTTTTGTCCCCAACAACCCTCGGGAAGTGGCCTGGATTGTTGTGTCAAAATTTCAGGACGATCAGTCAAGCGGTTACGGAGAAAAGTGCGGCCGACACTTTCAAGATTTTTACATTTTTATATATATATAGATGGACATTTTATATTTATAATTTCACCCATTGCCACCATTATTAGCTTCAGTTCAGTAATGTCACTGCTGGTATTTTAAATGTGAAAATGCATTTATTTGTCCTTTTGAACTTAGTTTTTTTAAAAAAATAGCTTAATTAACAGTGTTTCTGGGAACTTAATTGAGCTAAACTGCTTTTGGCACACTAGGAAAAGGGTAATCTGACTGGGTGATGAGTAGTTGCTTACAAATACCCTTGACTTGCTTCGTCTTTTAGAGCTTGGCTCTTTTCCTTGGCCTTGTCTTGTTCTGGGGTGCGTTGTTCTGTTCTGTTCTGTGCTGTGCTGTGCTGTTCTGTTTTTTTAAGCTTGGTTCTCACCCCAGAGGAAGTCCATCAATTACATTGACCGGCTGGTTTGTCATAACAAAGTACCAAATGAATGTGTGTGCTAGTTATCTTTCTTTTTGTGCAGCTTGTTTCACAGACAAATCGGCTTCACAGAACTGCATTTTCAGCACACACCTTCAGTATTTTTTGAAAACTCATTTTCTGTAAATAATACAATTTTTCCCTTTATATACAATTCAGAATTCACCCAACAATATCAAACTGAGATAGCATTACCTCTAAACACTTAGATATTTTAAATCAGAATAAAACACATTGTTACCAAAGTCTCATCTACCCAACTTACATACGGTACCTTTCATTTGAAATACTCTCCAATTCCTTGCAAGAAGGTGACGCGAAGAAACCCTAACAAGTTTAGGCTTGGTTCAAGAGATGTATTGCACAATGGAAAGGGAATTTTGCAAGGCAGTCCCATCACATGTCATCCCAAAACCCTCGAGAATGACTTTCGGGGAGCGCCGCAACCCCAGAGTCATCCGCGACTGGACCTAATGGTCAGGGGTCCCTTTACCTTTAAGGCTTTCTCTGGTTTACTGTTAACTCAGTAAGGATAACCCAGGCATACAGAGGGGGAACCTGGAAGCTCCCAAGAGCTGCTGAGTAATCAGGCAGGAGATTATGAAGTGGCTCGAGCTTTAAACCACAGGAGTACACAATGGTCAAAAAAAAAATTGACTTCGGTTTCGGATGCTTTTCACACACAGGCATAAGAGAAGCTGGAAATGGATTGGCAAGTGTTCTGAGTAAAAGGATGAATTTCAAGAGTGGGATATTTTACAGCCAAAGAGCACAAGGAGCAGTCAGTAATAATGGGTGGGCATTTATAGGGCATGTCGTAGCATCAGAGAAGTATGAGCTACTAAATTTTTTGAATGGGTGTGCAGAGATGATTGGTCACTGTGGTCTTAGAGGAGAGATTTACTTTTTTCACTTTGGTGATGCCATTCCACTTTATCCTGTCAAGTTTTCTATATAGTTTCATAATGTTCCTTCTTCCATGTAGTAGAGAAAAAAATGAGCCTCTTAGCTTTCAAGTTAAACTCTTGAAAAGATTTTTCAGTGGCGCTCAATGATCTTTAAACCACAGGAGATTTTGAATCCTGCTACTCACTATGTGTCACCTAACATGTGCTTGTATTTCATTCCTGTCTGAAGAACTTCCTACTTTATACAGTTTGTGGAGCTCCATACATTGCCTAAGATAAACAATGAGTTCCATCTTCATTCGTATGATAATTTAGGTTTCTGAATGTGTTTAATTGGAGCAGTTTTAAGGATGAAATGTTCAGATGTTCAATTGTCCCATTTTAATCAGCATAACATGGATAATCTATGTGTTGTTTTTTTCTGCAATAACTAAATTCCATATATTTTTATAGCATAAGGACAGAGTCAGATTTTCTTCGCCATTTCACTTGCTGTGCTGTAGAGATCCTGGCAGCTGGCAGCACCCATGTTAAAAGTTTCTTTTGGCAAAATGTCTTCATAGTAGATGTCCACATATTTAGTAGGTGCCAATTCCTAAAGTTAAGTAGTAGTTCTTAAAATGATCAGTTGGAATGGAAACCGTTCTGGGGCAGGAGGAATGTGCAGAGCTGATAGAATGAGCCCTGCTTCTCGTCTCTTCTACTGATGAAGCAGTCTGCCTGAAAATTTTTTTATTATTATTAATTATTATTAATGTGTGACTATGTGTGACTATTAATCTGCATACTGCTTTGCAGAGTGATGACAAAAAGCCAGATTCCAAGGAACTGAAATTTGATACAGAAGAGGCAATAGAGAGGAAGAAGGTGGAATCTATTGTGAATTGCCTTGGATTTGTAGAGAGTAGATTTCTTCCTGTGATCCTATGTACTCCTGCCCGGTTACTAGTAATTGTAGAGTCAGGTACTCCTGAACCCATTTCTGAGTCTAGATCGAAGGCAAGGTGTAAATGGGTGGGGAGAATCAGATTTAGACTTTTCAATCATACTTCCAGTTGTTTGGATCATTTCGTACTGTTTTTATGGCGTTTCATTGTATACGACGTTGTACCCTGCCATGCTACATTGTATGAATTGGCGGTATTTACATATAAGTAACAATACCTCCGCAATCTCAAAATTATGTGTTTTGGTACGTGAACTGATGTTGAAGGCTGTTTTGCTGAAGAGACTGGCTTGGCATCTCAGCAAGATGGGAATGACTAGCATGGAGAAGGGACGTTGCCAGGAGACATGAATGCTGTGTGGCAGAGGCAGCACATTTTCAGCCAAACACAGCAGATGCCTGCCAAGATACTGCATGTAGCAGGGAGGCAAACTGGAAGACACCTGAGCACGTGCAATAAATGATAGGAGCAGCTGGCGAAGAGTAGCAAAGGTGCAGAACCACCCTTCTGACAGCAGTGTCACGGCCACTCACCAGGATGGGGCAAGGCAGCAGCATTGGCAGGACTGTCAGAGTCCACCATCGGAGACAATTTAGTGCTCTCCTCCTCTCAGCTTTCCTCTTTCTGATTCCTCATCAAGCCTATGCCCTCCCCCTTGGTGTTTCTGCTTCGTCTTTGCATGCTGAGAGGAGGGGTGTGCCCTCCATTTGAAGCACATTCACTGACTTCCCCCTCCAAGAATCCTGGGAACTGTAGTTTCTCCTTTAAATAGCTAGAATTGCCAGCACCCTTAACAAATCACAGTTCCCATGAGTCTATGGGGGGAGCCATGTGCTTTCAATTTGCACTGGGAGTGGATCTGCCTGGTTTCTTGCCTGTTGGGAAATCTGCAAGCATATATAGAGAAACAACCCTGTCTGTTTCCTTCTCACATCAGTGCTTGTGTAATCATCCAGTAGGGGGATGTGGGTGGTGCTGTGGTCTAAACTATTGAGTCTCTTGGGCTTGCCGATTGGAAGGTCAGCGGTTCAAATCTGTGTGATGGGGTGAGTTCCGGTTGCTGTCCCAGCTTCTGCCAATCTAGGAGTTTGAAAGCACGCCTGTGCAAGTAGATAAATAGGTACTGCTGTGGTGAGAAGGTAAATGGTGTTACTGTGCGCTCTGATTTCTTTCGTGGTGTCCAGTTGTGCCAGAAGCGGTTTAGTCATGATGGCCACATGACCCGGAAAGCTGTCTGTGAACAAACGCCAGTTCCCTCGGCCTGAAAAGTGAGATGAGCGCCATACCCCATAGTCACCTTTGTCTAGACTTAGCCATCCAGGGGTCATTTACCTTTTTAACTTTACCTTATTCATTCAGTCTTTCTTCCGTTTAATTCTTATCCCACAATGTCCCTTTTTTATTTATAAATCATTCTCCTTATCTTACCAATTGCCATCCACATCTGATAGCACATCCATATAGAACCTTTGCTTTGAGGTTGTTGAACTTACTCACATGCTGTCTTACCTGAGGGAGAACCAGTCCCTTCAGATCCACTTATACACACCTACAACACCTCATTCTCAAAAAAACAGAGGTCCTGTTACTTTTTCGGTTTTCACTAGGAGGAAAAGAGCAAAAACACTCCCAATTCCCAGGCACGTATGAGACTGCCTTATACTGAGTCAGACCATTGATCCACCTAGCCCAGTATTGTCTTCTCTGATTGGTGGCAGCTCTTGAGGGTTTTGTGAAACGTCCTTTTCCGTTAGCCAGGTAGCCTTATAACTAGAGATACTAGGACCTGAGGATATCTGCATGCACAGAAGTGTCTGCTTCACAAGACTTCCTGCAACAACAGAGATCATAATGAACTAGTTGCCGTGCAATATTTGGAGACTTGTTGGTGTGCTCTATTTCCCAGTATATGAAGGAAAAGCTTCAGAGAACAGCCCTGTTCTGATTGCTCCAACAGATATAAAGGTAGTGGGGGGAGGTCACCTGAGAAAGCCAAAATCCCAACCAACCAAGTCCCACCCAAAGTGAGAGTCTGAATTTGGACCAAAATACTGCATTTTTTAATACTCCATTTACCTTTTAGTAACACCCAAATGGATATCCTTCTCGTATACTACTCTGTACCTAGTTTTTGCCACAGCATTCATAAAATCCATTTGAATTCAACCGAAAGAAAATGGCATCACCTGTACTGAAAACAAATATGAGCATTTAGTGCCTTATGTGACATGTTTCCTTCTTCCAAATGTTCTACTGCATCTGCATTAATTAGTGTTGAGATAATTATGTGCAGTGTTTTCAATGTCATTCAGATTCAGAGGTTCAGTAGTGATAAGAGCAATTCAGTTGAGCTATTAATACATAATTCTTGTTTTTGAAATTTCACCACCATAGAAATGTGCATCCCTGAGTCGGTAGCACTTAGTAATGTGAAAACAAACAAACAACCAAAAATCATACCCAAAGCATTGCAGCTTTATTTTTTGTAGGACCCAGAATAATTGGCATCGCAAAAGGTACATGGGTAATATGAGGTACAAAGCATTAATATATAGACTATCAAATCAGAGAAATGTATTCCTTCTGAGGAAATGCTTTGCTTTTAAAACTAGGACTCTACTTCTAGTATCTATAGATATTAAATTGATACGGATACACACACACACACACACACACACACACAGGGATCTATCTGAATAGAACAGGCTGAGTCCCTACCTGCCCGTGGACTGTCTCGCCAGAGTGGTGCATGCTCTAGTTATCTCTCGCTTGGACTACTGCAATGCGCTCTACGTGGGCCTACCTTTGAAGGTGACCCGGAAACTACAACTAACCCAGAATGCGGGCAGCTAGACTGGTGACTGGAAGCAGCCGCCGAGACCACATAACACCGGTCCTGAAAGACCTACCGTACATTGGCTCCCAGTACGTTTCCTAGCACAATTCAAAGTGTTGGTGTTGACCTTTAAAGCCCTAAATGGCCTCGGTTCAGTATACCTGAAGGAGCGTCTCCACCCCCATCGTTCTGCCCGGACACTGAGGTCCAGCGTCGAGGGTCTTCTGCCGGTTCCCTCGCTACGGGAAGCCAAGTTACAGGGAACCAGGCAGAGGGCCTTCTCGGTAGTGGCACCCACCCTGTGGAATGCCCTCCCACCAGAGGTCAAAGAAAACAACAATTACCAGACCTTTAGAAGGCATCTCAAGGCAGCCCTGTTTAGGGAAGCTTTTAATGTTTGATTTCTGTATTTTAATGTTTTGTTGGAAGCCGCCCAGAGTGGCTGGGGGAACCCAGCCAGATGGGCAGGGTATAAATAATAATAATAATATATTATTATTATTATTATTATTATTATTATTATTATTATTATTATTATTATAACATAATGCAGCCCTGTTGCTCCCATGTCATGTGTGCGTTTAGGCTGTGTACCAACCCATTACAAGCTCTGTGCTGGGTGGAAATGAGGGAATTTCACACCCCTACACCTCATAACCCTGCCAGTGGGACTTTGCAGGTGGTAGGCTTCCACTATATAGCATGCTCCACTACAATTATTCTTGCACCCCAATTCCTTTTTTTCCCATGGACTGCTCAGTTTTATTCGTTTTTTACTTGTTAGGAAGTCTCATTTGAATGGCATTGCATTTTTCCTTATTAGGTATTTATATACTGCCATTTCTTTGTGGAGCACAGACATGTGGAAGAGTTTTGCAGAAGCACTCACACTGGGATGAGAATATCTAAGGTGGGAAACCCTTGGTCCTCCAGATGTTGCTGAACTACATCTCCCATCAGTCCCAGCAAGTATGGGCAATGGCCAGGGAATTTCAAACGGGGGACATTCCCAGCCCTACCTGGGTATGCCAAAGATTTAATCTGGATCCATCTGCATGTGAAGAAAATGCCAATGAACGATGGCCGTTTCACACGAGTTGATAATAGAAAGTGAACTACAGTGGTACTTCAGTTTTCAAACTGCTCGGAAGCCAAACGTTTTGGTTTTCGAACACCAAAAACCCCGGAAGTAATTGCTTCCGTTTTGGAACGCGCCTCAGAAGTCGAACGGCTTCTGCTGTGTGTTTTTCTTTTTTCTCCATTGACTTTGCCGACCACCCTTTGCGCCTCAGTTGTCGAATGTTTCGGAAGTTGAATGGCCTTCCGGAATTACGTTTGACAGCCAAGGTACCACTGTATTTTTATTCCAAGAAAAAAATACATGTATACATATATTGCTAGGAGCAGTTACATTTTGTTGTGTTGATACTTCTTTTTATTTGTAATTTTGTGTAGTGGTTTGTTTTTAGGATACAGAAATTGTATTGTAGTACTCAAGATTTTGAAACTATCTAACAAAACTATCTAACTAATTTATTTGGACATAAAGTAAATGGTGACACATGGGTACACAGCTAGTCCAGGTTTCCTGCAAAGTATTTGGAACTCAGGATCTATAAAGTTCATAAAAAATGGTTATGTCTCACCTTTCGAGAATGCTTGGCTGCAGAATCATAGTCCAGCTTTGTTTGTGAACCTCATGAGATCTTGCAGCATTGTGTATTTGTGTGGAAAAAAGATACCAAGAGTGAAGATAAAATATTATTCCATATTTCGTGTGAATATTTCCTCTAGAATTGCTTTTTATTAGTACCCTTTCTAAATCATGAATAGATTTTTTTTGTTGCATGTAGACTGCTACAAGGCCAAATTGGTTTTTGAAACAATTATTCTGTAGTCAGAGTATGGACATAGCATGTGTGACAGTAACATTAGAAGTCTATGACTATAATAAAGTGCAAAGTGTGTTTACTTCATTCATATGTTCTAGAATTTGGGGTTCAGCTTAAAGTGTATATAAAATGTGCACTTGTAAAGTCGGCAGCGTCTGCCGACAGACACAAATAGGTTAAAGGTTGTAATCTTTTGAAAGAAGTTGGTTGGCTTTCCTGCTGGCCCTCCTATCAACTTTAACCTCCAACCTTCTTCAACATGTATCACTACAAATAAAACTGCTGAGGTTTGACAAGAGGATATAAAGTCACCAGGCCATCGCACAGAGATCTCTATATGATTTTCTTCTCCCTTAAACTTAAATGGATACTGCTGTAAGTCAGGTTTTTAATAGGAAGCCATAAACACTCACCCATATCACTTTAATTTTAATAATTTCTGTTTTATCAGGAAAAAGCAAAAAAATATACATTGTAAATTATGTTTGACAACTAGAATTTAGTGGTTTTGTTATTGGTTGTCTTTGACCATTACACAGATTTCTGTTCTTCATTTTAATGTGTACAGTTTCAAGCAAGCAGCATATGATATTGATATAAACATGGCATTTTGTAAACAGGCTTATAAATGAATTTTTAGATCATGATTAAGACAAACCAGATGACAAAAATAAACGATATGTTTGCAATTTACTCCACTAACTTTAGAATAGTGGTTTCACGAACACCTGTGAATTGAGCAAAGGAGGGAGACTCTTGTTTCATTTTACCTTTGTACACTCTTCTAAAAGTTGCAACAGTTGTTCGTGTCTATAGACCTCTTCTTTTGACCTTAAACAAGGTGTCTATCACTAGCAGAACTGATTGTTTCACAAATAGTTTTGCCAAAATAAGTGAGTATTTCTGCTGTCTCGTTATTTTAGTCAAACAGCAGTTTCATGTTTATACGGGGGCCTACATTCCTTTCCTAACATTTTTTTTTAGAATTTAAATCTGAGGCAAATGCCACATAAAACCAGGATAGTAATATTTTTTTTATTTTAAAAAAATATTCATAGCAGCTGTTAAAAGGCATGAGTACATAAAAGGGTCTGCACCTGGTGCTGAAAAGATAGTACCAGGTGATTCCCCCCCCCCCACTTGGGGTGGCATTCAAAAGATAGAATAGAATCTAGAATAGAATAGACTGCAATAGAATCTGGATTAATCATTTGTGGTGTACAACTCCATATATTAGGTCTGCTCATATTGTGCTCTATAAGCACAGGACCCAAGGCAGAGTGGGTCGGCATCATTCCAAATCACCACCATGCTTTGGGTTGGATCCAAACTTCACTCTTGCTGGTAGGAGAGAGAAAGGCACATTTTGCTGATTTCCCCCTCCCGTTGCAGTTTTCAATGTCACCTTCTATCCTGTCATGGATGTCTGAGGAACCTTCCAGAGCATTGTGGGAGAGGTGGCTACAGGGAAGAGAGAGGAAATGCTGCAAACTTACCTCTCCACCCCATCCTGCCACCAGAATCACTCTGCTGCATCAGAAGCCTTCCATGGATGGATAGATGGATGGAAGGCAAAATGTGGATCCTGCCTATAGAATATGATTGTTTGTTTAGAACCACTTTCTTAGCTGTGAGCTCCTCATAATAGTTTCTATTCTATTCTTTCAAAAATGAATTCTTTATAGACTTTTGATTTATTCATTGACTATGAAATTGCAAACTCCAGGCTTCGGCGTACTTACACTATAAGTTGCCTAATGCTGTTTCGTGATAATTTAAATTTTTACTCCTTCTTTTTCATGTCATTTGTTCTCCAGCTTCACACAAAGTGCCTCTAATATAATCCTTATGATTTGATTTTTAAAAAAAAAAACAGCTCTTGTTTTTAATATAATTTTTCCTTACTTTTATAATATCACCTTTCTTCCATCATGGGACTTAAGGCAATACACATGTGTTTCCCAAAAGGCCTTCTGTCCACACACTGACAGTTGGCTTCAGCAAGGTGGTTTCCTCAGCTGCCTTCAGATCATACCTGTTGGATGCTGACACTTCAGTGCATTTTTATAAATTATCCTGTTTCACTTCACAACAAATTTGTGCTGTTAGGCTGAAGGATAGTGATTTGCCCAAAGCTATCCAAAGAGCTTCCTGGAAAAACAAAAATTTAAACTCTAGTTTTCCCAGATTCAACATATACGGTTGCTAGACTCAATAGAGGACAGGACTTCTGTGCCTTTAATTGCCCTGCTCTCTTTTGAGTCTGGAAACATTAAAGAGAAACCAGCAAACCCTTTGTTTGGAAATTAAACAAAGGGTCTGCTTACAGGGGTGTCAAACTCAAATTCATTGGGGGCCGCATCAGCAGTTTGGTCACCCTCAAAGGGCCGGTTGTATCTGTAGGACTATGTGTCCACTCTTTATTATCATAAATTATTGTCACTGCATTCAATTATTACTGTTTTTTTTTGTAATAATGTAAGTAATAACTAGCTCTGAAAGCAGAAACATAGTCAGAATAATGGCAAGTAGATATTCAAATGTACAATTATTGTACAATTTATTGAAAAATGATTTTTGGTAACTGCACTGGGTGGTGGAGGCTCGCTAGGGTTTCATGCATGCAGGAGCTTTGCAGAGCTACTGGTACCTGGAGATGCTGGGGTCCTTCTGCATGCAGGACAGATGTTCTGCCAGTGAGCCACCACCCTTCACCAAAGGGACTGGCTGAGGTTGACTCGCTGGCAGCCAGAAGTATAAAGCAGCATCCTATGTTTCTGAGGAGAGGGAGAGGGAGGGGAGGGGAGGGAGGAAGGAAAGAAGGAAGAAAGAAAGAAAAGAGGGAGTGGGAGGGAGAGAGGAAGGAAGGAAGGAAAGAGGGGAGAGAAAGAAGAGTAGTAAATAAGGAAGGGAATAAAGAAGGAAAGAAAAAGAAAGGGAGAGAAGACGGAAAGGGAGAAAGAAGGAAGGAAGTAGAGGGAAAGAAAGAATAAGAACGAGAGAGAGGAAGAAAGAAAGGGAAAGGGGGGGGTCGCCGCCTTGATTCAGCGCCAGAAAAAAGCACGAAGGGACCCAGGGGCAAAAAGCATTTCCCCGGCCCCAGCTGTTTGTCGGCGCTTTGTTGGCGCGGCGCTTCAGCAGCAAGGTCCCACTGCTGGGTCCCGCTGGCTGGGGCGCTCGGCGGGCCACATGACGAGGTCTGGCGGGCCGGATTTGGCCCCCGGGCCTTGTGTTTGACACCTGTGGCTTAAGGTTTCCAGACTCAAAAGAGAGCAGGGCAATTAAAGGCACAGAATTCCTGTCCTCTATTGAGTCTGGCAACCCTATCAACATATCCTGCTTGAGAACACCAAGTCCTAACATAAATACAGTGGTATCTTGGTTTTCAAACGTCTCTGTTGATGAATATTTTAGTTTACAAACGCCGTAAACCCAGAAGTAAACGCTTCGGTTTTCTAACACGCCTCGGAAGTCAAACATGCCATTGGGTTTCCACTAAGTGCAAGATTCTGAGGCCTAGTTTGAGTTTTCGGTTTTCGAACATTTCAGAACTTGAACGGTCTTCCAGAACAGATTACGTTCAAAAACTGAGGTAACACTGTACTGGTTTTAAAGGTAAAGGGTAAAGGGGCCCCTGACCATCAGGTCCAGTCATGTCCGACTCTGGGGTTGCGGCGCTCATCTCGCTCTATAGGCTGAGGGAGCCAGCGTTTGTCTGCAGACAGCTTCCAGGTCATGTGGCCAGCATGACTAAGCCACTTCTGGCGAAACCAGAGCAGCGCACGGAAACGCCGTTTACCTTCCCGCCGGAGCGGTCCCTATTTATCTACTTGCACTTTGATGTGCTTTCAAACTGCTAGGTGGGCAGGAGCTGGGACCGAGCAACGGGAGCTCACCCCATTGCAGGGATTCGAACTGCTAATCTTCTGATAAGCTAGCCCTAGACTCTGTGGTTTAACCCACAGTGCCACCTGGGTCCCTGTACTGGTTTTAGGACGTAGCTTTTGCAACAAACTGGAAAACACTAACTTCAAGCAGTTTGCATACTGTTTATCCTGGTATTAAGCATATTTACATGCAACTAAGTTCCACTGGTTTTACATTAGGACTTGCTTCCAGATAAGTGTGGTTAGAAATGCAGCCTGTATGTGTTTTTTAAAATACTGCTAATTTATTAATGACGGTGAGAACAGTTAGATTTGAACCATTAATTAAGAAGTAAATCTTGTGAAACTAAGAAAGAATTAATAACTACTTCCAAAAAAACCTCTGAAGAAAAAGTTAAAACAGAATAAGAAATTAAAATCTTCCAGTTGTTGATAGTATACAGTATTACTATCTCCCTTAAACTGCAAACCTAGGCACACTTTCCTAGACACAGTGTGACATCCTTCTTACTCCAATTCCCAGTGCCTATCCTATTATGAGGTGAAAACGTTTTGTCCTAACAAATTTACTTTTATTTGTTGGGCTTTCTCAGTCCTTTCTGCTTTCTCTTATCATATTCTTGTCAGTCATGCCAAGGAAATTATTTTAAAATTAGTTCTTCAGAACTAGCTATTTCCACAATTCAGAAATTTTGGCCCTAATCCAGGGAACGATTGGAAGAGATTGAAAGCCTGCAATACTTGCCCCAGTAACCTGGGACTAAGTCCCATTGAATTCAGAAGGGTAGTTTAACATCATGGCACAATGAAAATATCAAATTCTACCTGTCTGATATTAAACCGGAGGTAACTGCAAGGGTGGCTGAGTTTCTGTCAATAGTATCTCTTGGAGTAGTGAATGGCACGGTTTAGCGGGAAAACACTCCAATGAAAATTTCTGTTACTATATATCTTATATGGCTGCTGCTTTGTATATTTTTTTTTAAAAAAATGTGTATGGGTGTTTTAAGATGGTCTATATCTGTAATGGCTAATAAAGGTTTGGAGAAAGAGAATTCAGTAGGACTAACTTCTTAGTAGAACATGGTTAGGCATGCACTGTAAATTTTCTTAAATAGTTTGGGTTGCATCCAGAGTAAGACCTTCAGAAAAA
Organism: Zootoca vivipara; assembly: GCF_965207765.1. Taxonomy (NCBI): domain Eukaryota; kingdom Metazoa; phylum Chordata; class Lepidosauria; order Squamata; family Lacertidae; genus Zootoca; species Zootoca vivipara. The sequence continues at coordinate 96,543,323 of NC_142582.1, read as the reverse complement.
GAGTAGGATACATGCCAAGGGTGGCAGTGGAAGGAGGAATCACAGAAGCTGGGAAGAGGCAGCTTGCACAAACAGATGCAACCCTGTATTTTCAGACCATGTATCTGGTTGCATTTACAAAATAAAAAAGCAAAAAAAAAATTCCCCTCCCCCCATACTTCTGCAATTTTCAGTTCATAAATCTCATTGTGCGCTGGGGGGGAAGTACATTAATACAGTTATTTAAGGCTATTTCATAATGTATTCAAAGAAGGACAAAATAGTAGTCATTCGGCCTCAAAAATTTGTATCCTGGCAGGCAGAGAGGAGACTCATCTTGCCATTCTGTGTCAATTCTGTCCCATTTCTTCTCTTTTGGCTTTAAATCGTCATACAATTAGTATACAGTGGTACCTCGCAAGACAAAATTAATTCGTTCCACGAGTCGTTTCGTGTTGCGATAATTTCATCTTGCGAAGCGCGGTTTCCCATAGGAATGCATTGAAATTTAATTCATGCGTTCCTATGAGGGGAGCGCAAAAAAGGTACCGACTCACCCGCCACGGCCAGAAGTTTTTCAGGGGGAAGCAGGAGGAGGGCCAGGGAGAGGCTCCTCCCTCCTTCCCCAGCAGCCAGACCCTCGCGCCCAACCAGACAGACAGCTCATTCGTGCGCAGGCAGGCAGGCTTAAGGTGAGTGAGGGGGGATCCGGCTGCTGCGGAAGCCGGGTGATGGCGGAAGCGCGAGGCGAGTGGGCTCCGGGCGATGGCGGCGGCGGAAGCGCGAGGCCGGTGGGCTCCGGGCGATGGCAGAAGCGTGAGGCGGGCGGGCTCTCGGTCTGACTTTCTCCTCGCAGCGCCCTGCTTCGTCTTGCGAGTCTGCCCCCAAAAAAATTCGTGCCGCGAGGCGTTCGTCTAGCGAGGTGCCACTCTATTATCATTTTCTACATACAGAGTAGTCAACATTCATTAATGCATACTTGTATTTTTCATACACAAGTATGACTGGGATTGATTTTTTTTTTTACTGCAAGTCAGAAGATTCCTATTGGATCAAGCCAAAGGCCTATCTAGTCCAGCATCCTGTTCTCACAGTGGCCAACCAGATGCCTATGGGAAGCCCATAAGCAGAACATTAGCGCAATAGCATTCTCCCCACTTGTGCTTCCCGGGAACTAGTATGCAGAGACATACCACCACCAATTCTTAGACATCATGAATAGCAGCCATTGATAGTCTATTTTCCTCAAATTTATCTAAAGCCCTTTTAAATCCGTGCAGGTTGGTAGCCATCAAAACATATTCAAGGAGCAAATTCTGTAGTTTAACTATGTGCTGTGGGAGGAACTACTTTCTTTCGTCTATCCTGATTCTTCCTCCTATGCTAACCCTTGCACTGTATCCCACTGTCTACTGAACCTCAGAAGAGGCCTCTGGGAGGGTAAAAGGTGCTGCATTGGGTATGAGGGGGGCAGAAAGGCAGACACTGCTTGTGTAGATCTGACCACCTGAGAAATCTGTTTCCATGGGCATTTAGTCATATAGCCAAGTGAGCCAAGAACTATTAGGAAGTCGGAAGCATGGCACCAGGTATGGGGAACCTTTGGCCCTCCAGTTGTTGCTAAACTGAAACTCCCATTGGCCATGCTTGCTGGAGCTGCCCCACAGTTGGTCTTAGTCCTTTTCAGTGGCTACACCAATAGCGTAGAAGAGCATTTCCCATAAAGCATGGATCGTCCCATCTCTGGCTTCCTGCTAAGATGTATGTTCATGACATCTACTGCTGTTGCTTTTAAATGGATTTTGCTTTGGTGTTGTTTTCTTTGTTGTGTGTTTTATTGTAGCCCCCTTTACTAGGAATACGCCCCACTGAACTAGTTGAGACTTACTTCTAAGTAGACAAGTATAGGGTTACACTGTCAAAGTTAAGTGTGTCGGATAACATGTGCTTAGCTCAGGACTTCTTTCTTAGTACCTGGACTGAACTCAAATTTCTCTCGCACAAAAGTTAGATTTGCCCTCAAGTTTTCTCAATATCAGCAGACTAATGGGCCGTAATATCATCTGAAGCATCTATAGTGACCATAAGTACAGGACACCTGAGTGTGGAGGCAGATTTGTGAGGAAGAAGTGACAGGTGCATCCCAAAAAAGAGTTTGGGAATTGTGGCTTTCTTTAGGTTACAGCAGAATACCACACCATTGTAGGTGATATTCAATGCTAGTTCTACCCAAAGTAGACCCATTGAGTTTAATGGACATTGGCTAAATTAAATTCATTCTTTTTCATGGCTCTACTTTGTGTGGGACACAATTGAATACAATCGTGTATAATCACATTACAGTATTTAGGAATTCTTTCTGAATGCACCACTGGCCAATTAGACTTTGCATAACTGTGCAGGAAATAGTTAAAACCTTACTAATGGAAAACATGAGAGAGGGAGGGAGAGACCACTGCTTTTAGAAACTCCTTTATTATGGCATTTATTGGATGCAGTTCTTTAATAGGACCAGAAGAATATGTGTGTGTCCTTAAGTTTATAGATGAGATAGCTGTTTAATTATTAAAATGCAGAACAAACAGAATTGATTATAGAAAAGGAAATTGTGAAATACCATAATGCCAGTGCTTTTCTATTGAATGCTGCATAAAGCTGCATAAAGCTTAACACATGTAAAGAATCCATATGCCTCACTCAATAGCTAAACTAATTTTCTGTTTTAAAATTTCTAGTTTCTGAAGACAAAACTTCAAAGGAAGTCAGACCTATGTTTATCCCTCTTATATGTCAGAGTTTAAATGCAATGTTTTATGTATACAGTCATCATGACAGTTGAAAGAGCTATGAGGAAAAGCAATTATATAATTGCTTCAAGTATTAAGTGGAAGGGATAAAGGTTTTTTAGAAACCATAGAACTGTTTTAATAATTGTATCACCTGAAGTTGAGTAGCAAAATTATGTCCTGATTATTTTTAATAAGTAATTAACTATATGCATGTATAGGCTATCAAAGATTTACAGAAATTATTTTTCACTGGCATTCTCGCGCGTGCACACACACACACATATACAAACACCCCATCATTTTCTATTTTAGCAGTTTCCACAATTTAAATATTACATTCCTATTGTTTGCTTTCTGTTATATTAGTAGTGTGTGTTTTGCAATTCTAATCTTCACATTTTTCTTTCTTTATCACCAAAGTAAGCCTTTTGAAGCCGAGGAATTTTTCACAGCAATATTGACAGTGTTCACATTTGCATGATGACAGCCAAGGAATGGAGCAGTAATTTTTGAAATTGCAGAAGTATTTAGAACACTGATAAAAGCTGAAATATATTTTTGATGGATTGAAGTTAAGCATACATGATTTTTCCTGCTGTCAAAAGGCTCTGAATTTAGTGAATATTTGCCTGCTGTGAGAATGCAAGATTAACATCACAACCATCACCCGGGCACCCAAACCCTGCAATTTAATAGCTTTTTAGGTTCTTTCCTTTTTCTAAACAGCAATTAATCTCATTTTAGTACAATTTTCTCGTTTCTGAAGTTGCTCATTGAATCGCTGTTTTGTTCATATTTGGCTTCAGCTCCTCTGCATAGTCATTAAAGTCCCAATTAATGTCACCTTTAGCTGAAGAGTACTCATTTTTATTGAGAAAATGACAGTTGCTGCCATGAGTAGTGCAGTGTAATATACATTAATTGCCCTGTAACACTGGTAATTACGAGTTTTTCAAGCCTCTCAGTAAACTGTCATGCCTAGACAAGACTGTGCTAAAATAGATTACTCATTAGGGAGACCTGTCCTGTTTTCTGTTGGGTTCTTAGTGTTGGTATAAAAAAAAATAAAAAAATCTTGAGCTTGAACAAATAGTTGCCAAAAGCAATTTCCTACAACAACATACTTCTGTTGGGTTCTCCACCCGTCACTTAAGTCTGCGGTCAGCAAATAGACAGGGTGCAGCAGACTCAAGAGAAACTGAGATTTGGACAGTTTTTTTGTAAGGTGCTCAGGAATAAGCTTCATAGTCCTTAATTCAGCACTGCAGCATTGTAGTATGCTGTGTTAAAACAGATATGTACTGCATTATGAAACAGAAATTGGTACTGACAGTGTTTGGTTAGTAAAATCATAACATCACTCACTGTCAGCTATATTGAACTTATTAAACTTGTAGCCAAATAGTTCTAAATTCAGAAATTATCAGGTCTGTTGAAGAATGATGTATTTGGGTGTTTTTGGGGTGTATCTCTTACACTTTTAGATTATATATCTGAAGGAAATAGTGCTAATACCATGAGTGAAATAATTGGTTCTCAGTATCAGCCTTTAATACATGTTGTTAAATATATGTCACACCACCAACTGAGCTGAAAAAATCAGGTGCTTCTAATTTCAGAACGAATGTATTTTCCCCTCTCTTTCCAGAGCATTTCTTGTTTTTTCATTTTTTAACATAATCACTTCTAAAGGCATGGCGGTGCTGAACTGAAAAACCTTTGTTTTATCTTTGCTATAACACCTGCTTTAGGCAATCTGCTCCCTTTCCTCCCCACCCCCCAAATGAATTTTGTCACAGCCTTTCTTATTCTCAGATAGTGATGAGCTAATGAAAGTAGATAGTACAATTTGTGCTGACCAGGTAGCAACTGCCATCGTACAGCTGAGGATAGTTTAAAGAAATAAATAAAATATAGCACTATATCACTGATTTACCCATTACACAACATTAATAGTGAGAGACCTTGGTGTGTTTATCTGTTTGTATTGGTGTGCATTTATCGAATTGTTTATGACAAGACTAATTGGGGTAATTGTAGACACTGAAATTACCTGTCAACTATATGTAACCACACTCCCTTTCTTTCTGACAAATGATGACAACTGAGGGACCCCGTAGCATTACTCATGATGGCTTTTCGAGTGGTAATAAGGACAATAGGGGCCCTGGCTAATTTGACATGGACAGCCTTCACAACAAGAAGCCAGCTAAATGACTTGTCAGTAGGGGAAAGAAGTCGGAAAAGTAATGGAGTCCCCCATGGCGCTCTGACAGGAAGATGAGGCAATTTCAACGGAAAGTGAAAAGGCTTCAGTTTGTCAAGTATTTAGAACAATCAGAGAACAGCTAGAGGCTGGAACCTGACAATAAATTTGTGAACCATGGTAGCAGTTTCATATAGGTCAGTTATTTCATAATGGTTATGCAGCTTTTAGAGGTTTGTGCTTTCGTAGTGTACTTCACATCCGCCAACTGGTGCTTTGTCACCTTAAATTTGTGCTTTGCTTTTACACAGTGGGAATAATAGTTAAGGTTACAGAGTAACAGAAGTGCAAGACAGCATGGTTTTCAGACCCCCAATATACTGAAAAATAAACAAAATCTGGATAGTAATCCTGTGATAGCATCCATTACAAGCCAGAGGTGTTAACACAGAGTAGTGGACTGCAACCTTCTCATTTGTGTTTTATTAAAAGCTTTCTTTTTTTCTTCTTTTTTTCCTGATGCTTTTTTCCCTGAACTATATTCCAATTTTTATGGTTTACATACCTGTGGTGTTTTTTTTTATGGTTTACATACCTGTGGTTACAGACATGTGTAACTAATTACATCACAAAAATAACTTGCATTTGTTTAATGTTTTGCTGAAATACTGGAACATTAAGTAGAATTATTAAATCTGAAATATTTATATTTTGAGATTTTCATAATCTTACTTTCCCCCTTATTTCCCTTAATTATTATTATTTATATATTCTTTTGATGTTCATTTATTGATAAACGCAGAGTAATTTTATATATCCATCATTTATTTGTATGGTTTGGCTTTATATTTTGACCTGGATTCTCATTTTACCCCTTTCCTTCGATTTAGTGAACACTTTCCCAAAGTAATCAGCAACCATCTATATTTGCTTATGTATTTATCCTGTATACTAAAGAGCAGCCTTATCCTCTGACTATTGATATAACCAAATTGGCACAATCCACAAACAATAAGGAGGTATCAATAGGCTTGGGCAAAGTCCAAACTACCAAAAATAAAAAAATAAAATTAAGGGGAGGGGAGCCCTGTGAGAGAACCCAAAACACCCCAATGAGGACTGAGAATGCTCAGTGGCCAGCAAATGCTGGCAACTATTGGTGGTAAAGGACGGAAAACCAGAGAGAAGGGTGAGGGGAATGCAGTATCAGGACATAGGATATGAGCCTGCGTCACTGGAACCCTGAAGAGGAGCACTCCAAACTACAATGTATGTACCAGGTCTCACTAATAATTATTCCTCTTTTTCTACAGCATTTTTAAAGGCTTTTTCATTCTTTTTTCAATTTGTCCTGTACAGTAGTTACTTAATTGCATACTTCAGAGCTATGCAAAGATTTTGAACCCACATCTAAGTCCAGCATTCTGTCTGTCCATGTGAACTTCCTTCACTTAGCTTTCTTTTTTGGTCATGCTAACTTGATTCTCATGAATAATCTAACTGCAGATTTTTTTAAAAAAGAAATGCAGCATCATTGCCACCCAAGTTGCTGTTTCCTTCTTATCGCTTTGACTCTAGGGCCCTTAAATACAGTGGTACCTCGGGTTAAGTACTTAATTTGATCTGGGGTGCCATTCGCTCCACGAAAAGTACTTAATCCAAGCGCCGTTAGCGCACGTGCCCGAAGCGTCGATAGAGCACTTCTACGCATGCGTGAAGCACGCAGGTCGCTTCTGCGCATGCGCACACGTCTGAACCCGGAAGTAAACACTTCCAGGTTCGCGGAGTACTTAAACTGAAAGTACTCAAACAGAAGCATTCTTAAACAGAGGTATGACTGTAAATGCTTCAGAATCAGTCTCACGTGTTCACATTATTCTGGCCCAGTCTGACATAACATTATGCAAAACCATGGCTTAGTGCAAACACGAGCGCATGTGGGCTCCTGGAACAGAGATAGTAGCCATTTTGCTCTTCCTCCCCTCCTCCTGCTGCTGGTGTGCTCCTGTGAGTTAAGCCATGGTTTCGCTTAGCATGTTGTCCATGGTTTGCTCTTGAGATTGCAGCTTATGGTGTGCAGTGACCACTGCCCAGTCCCAGGGAGTATCCGTTGCAGGACTCTGCAGATTAGTTGTGCTGTCTCCCATTTGGAAAAGTAGACTAGAACCATCAGAGCATTTTGCTTAACTGTGAACTATGTCTATAGAGGCCATGTAGAAACTGACCCAGTGTAATTCAGCATTGTCTGACCGCTAAGTAAGGTCAGTCTTCATTGAGCTGCCCCCCCCCCTTGGAGTTTTATTTCCTAAACATTTTTGTACTTCTGCAGGCTCCAGGATTCCACCAAAGATGCTGGTACATCCTCTCATTTTTCATCTCCAACCATATTGTCACTTAAGAACTGAATTCACTATCTGAAGAAGAATTTATGAATTCAGCATCTGTTTCAGAGCTGGAATAAAACTATTGATTAATGATATTTAGTATGTGTGTATATACATATATTTAGTTTGTGTGTGTTCGTGTAGATAGATGCAGATGAAGTGTGTGTGTCCATTATTCTGTTCAATACAAATGTAGCATTTTAGAAAAAAAATAATTATCTCTATATTATTGCTGTTTTTATTACATTTATGTATTTGCAAAGTCATTTCCCCTTTTTTCTTTTTTGTTAGTTGGATGTAGTGAAACCTATTTATCTAATAGGTGGCATATGTTTTAGAGAAAAACACAAAATCCTCGTTTCCTCCAGACAATCAACCATGAAATAATTAACCGAACTTTTTGTTTTTCCAGCAGATTTTAAAGAAATACAATACAATTGAATTTGTCCAGTGGGGAAGGGAAGGGGACATAAAAGATGTGACCTAAGCATTTTATCTGGCCACATTCTCTTTTAACTGTTAAAATATCCCGAAGCACTCGATCACATTGCATTTTAATTTTAAAGCCATGTGTTCTATTAGTGAAGGGCACATGTTACTGATTTGCACTCTAAGTTCCAGCCTGTTTACCAGAACACAAGGCTGGCATGTCCAAAGTCTCATCTAGGTCAAAAGGCCTAGAGTTGACATCTTTCTGAAACTTTACCCTTGTGAAAACTGGAAGCTCTGATTAGCTCTGCCAACAACCAATTGTATGGTTTCTTACTGCCACTGATTATATTAGCTTCACATTTATCAAGTGCATAGCCAAGTACTTAACCTATTAACATAAGGATTTGTTTATTTAATGGCAGCTGCTATCCTCATCACAGTTGGGCCAACCAGTGGAGTATATCTTGAAAGGATTTTTCCTAGTATGAAACAGCCCTCGTACATTGTCATATTTAGGCTACATTTGGTCCTGAACCATTAATTTAAATGGGTGTTTTGTAACTGACTTACTCAGTAGTAAGTCCTATTGTTTACAGTGGCCCTTGCTCCCAACATAACCAACAGGCAGCTACTGCTGTGGTGGGAGTGGATTGCATCCAAATGTATAAAGTAATTAAAAAAAAATTATACTACATACACAGACACACACACAAAATCATTGTACTCTACATAGAAAAGTAGCATCAAGTTCTGCTAGCTTATTTTTGTTGAATTTGTTCTAGCATTTCCTTGACAAAATATATGTTTTAGCCACTCTCTCTCTCTTTTACAACTGTTCAGTTAGTGGTTGGGGTTAGTGGTTTTGTTTAGTCTTGTGTTGTTTTTAGCGTTCTTTTCTGTTAGCTATTTCTTAGAGCTTGTTCACCTCCTAAAAAGGCACGATATAAATACCTTAGTAAGTAGATAGAATGATCCCGCTATTTACACTTTGTCGTTCTATTTTTAGTGCAACCACGGTACAGAATTCTTTGTGGCCCGCACTGAAATAAAGCTACCGTAATTTACCCGTGAGTTATAAAATGCTAAAGGGAATATTACCTGAGAATCTTAAGATCCTATGAAGATTTTTAGAGGTTTAATTTTATGTGATCAAGCAAACATCCTAAAATCCATCATCCCCTGGATTATCGTCTCCTAAGTATAAGTATTATTTTAAGACCAGTATTTAAAAGCAAAAGCCTTTATAGAGCAACATTTCCGTAAATTTGCACATACCTACATAAATACTTATGCGTTAAGCCAGAGCAAATAAATACAGTAAAGAGAAAACAATGCCTACTCAAACTTCTCAATCCACTTTGTGTAATATCTTAGGAGTTCCCATGCTTGGAAAATGAGGTTCTTAAAATTAACTAATAGTTCAAAGGTGGTGTAAATTACCTGGAATTACAAATGAATTGTAATTCTTACTTTTACTCCTTCAACTGGAATTATAGCTCTTTTAATCTCTAGAATTTACCATTTTTCTCCTGTTGCCATAGTGAAATCAGGTAGCACGAGCAAAGCTGCAGGGTTTTTTTTTCCTTCCCTTTGAACTTAGTTAAAAATAATGCTTAATCTATTAGGCATGCTCTTAAAATATGCTTTAAAAATGTAAATGTAAAATTAGAGCAGGTGGAAAGTCAAAGACTGACAGGTTTAGAAATGAGAATCCTGTTTATCCATGTGCAGTTTCAAGGAAAGATTTTGCCCCTTTATGAGTTACTTTTTGCCTCGAAAGACATTTTAAACCCAAAGAAACATTTTGCTTTGCCAAGTTCACTGATTTGAAATGCAAGTGTGATCTCTACACATCCAAAAACAATCCAAACTTATGAGAGTAATAGCTTTTGCTACTGAAACGGGTGGATTTATTTTGATTATATATTTTGTGGTTTTATATTTTGATTTTGTTCTGTGAACCTCCCTGAGACCTCTGGGTATAGGGTGATATATAAATTCAAATAATAATAATAATATTTTCATACTGAGTTTTTTTCTGATGAAAGTCTCTATTTACCTGTGGCCCTCCAGATGTCGTTTTCCTCAAAATCTAATCTCATCATCCCTGTCCATTGGTCTTGCTGACTGGAGCTGATGCAAGTCTGGTAGCATAGACCTGCCCCCCCCCAAAAAAAGAACTCTTATTAGCTAGCTCTTGAATCACCTGGCTGTCAAAAAATGCTGGTGTAATCTTGATTGCGTTTTGCTCAATTACAGTAGTAAGCAGTAGCAGGCAGCGGGGTTGTGCTGGGTTGTTACCTAGCTGAATTGCAGCTGCATGCCGAGATGGAGATGGGCATTGGGCAAGTAAGCGGTGAGTTTGGTACAGTGCAAACACACAGGCAGAAGTACCAGGTTGGCTCTATTGGCATGTTAGCACCGCAACAATCTCACGTTCACCTGGCCCCTCTTCATCTCCATCATGTTATGCACCAGCCATTTGGCCAGAGGGAGATCAGGTAAGGGGCACAGCCCCAACACGTCATCCACTCCTAATTTTTATCCTGTTTCTCAAGCAAAGGCTATTGCTGCTCACTAAGATGGTGGCTCTGTCTCTACAGATGGTGGCAGTAATGTACCAGTTGCAAGAAACCACAGAAGAGGAGAACGCTCTTGTGCTCTAATCCTCCTTGTGGGCTTCTCACAGGCATCTGCTTGGTCGCTGGGAGAACAGGATGCTGGGCTAGATGAGCCATTGCCTGGGTCCAACCGGCTATTATGACATTCTTACACTCAATTATTATTTTGTAGTGTTACCCTTCTACTTTGAAAGTAATACAAAGCGTCTTTTTCCCCCTATTCTGCCTTTATAGAACTATGATTTACTTATTTAGAACAGCTTTATAAACTGCTTAATCAAGGACCGAGTCTCTGGGGTACTTTGTAAAGTTGTAGATAAAAACCACAAATCTGTTTTTTATCAGCTAAAACACAGATAAAATCAGCAAAAAATGTCAAAAACAAATGTAGGCAACCAAATCATATATCTGGGTAGGCTTGCTGAAATAAAAAGGAAAAAGTTGTCAGGAGGTATATAAAACAACATAACATGGATGCCTGCCTAATGTCAATAGATAGATTGGACTATTAAATAAATTATTACTTTACAACAAGAGATATATACAGATGAATTAGGCAAGTGCTTATGAAACCTTGTTCTAAACAGTTGCAGGGATGGAGGTGACCAGCAGGTAGAATACTTTTTTCTGGCTAAAAGAAGGAATGACCTCAGGAAAAGGAGGTTGTAGCAAAAAGTATTTTGGCCTAGGCTCCCAATAAAGAATTAATTGCTTGAGGCCTAGCCACCTAGTTACCTTTTGGATGTGTGACACCTCAGTATGACACATGTAGTGGGAGAGATTTTGTCTTTGGCACATCTCACTGTTCTGGCAGGAACTGCAGCCAGATCAACAGCTGAAAAAAGAAAAGATTTCTTCTGGCACAAGGCAGCCAGAGATTATTCAGATATCATCTTGCACTGGCCCCAGGATGGCCTGTTAGTTCAAGCCCTAAAAATAAACAACTATTAATCACCTAATGGCAAGATGAGTTGACCAGCACTTTGGTTGTCTGGACCTCAAGTTAACCTTTCTCAATAGCTTGCCTCATGTTTTCTGTCACCCTGGCAGTTTGCAGCCTGGCATTCCTCTTAAGTCCGTCAGTTTCAAGCTTAACTAAATGTTTGCTTCTAATTCTTCTCAATGATGATGAATAGTTTGGATCTTGGGGGAATTAGACAATAGAGGGCTTCCCCCCTACTTGCAGCCTTTCCAGAATAGGTTAATGGGCATGAAAGATTTGGAATGAAGATAGAGCTTTTGTAGAGAGAACATTATATTTTTGCATACAACTCATGAAACAGCCATTTGGCAGAATTCTTTTCAAAGGTAGAATTCACTCTGATGTGAGGTTTTTGCACTGTTTTTCTTACGCAAGTAGTAAGGAAAATCATAATCTGCACTTAGTTCTCTCTAGCTAGTCCTTATCTCACCATCGCCACTTATAAGATTAGTAAGCTTAAGGATCTTGAAAACCATCCTGTGATTTTTATTATGTACAGCCCATATTACTGAGCGCATAGGACGTGAGGCTACAATTAACGTGGGCTTCTATTATAATTCCTTGGCAAATCCTTTTTATTGCACCAAAGCCATTTAGACTCATTAAATGCCGAGTTTCTTCATCTAAACCACAATGTGGATAAAAGCAATTCAAGATCATGCATTGCCATGGCTGGGTATGGAGACCCAAGGCAGATGGATATGAAAGGAGCTTCCAAACTGGCAGCAGTTTGGAGGGGGGTTGGGGGGGGGGACAAGCGGTGTCAAGTATCTTGCAGGAGAGGACCTTAGGAAAGAGTGGGTCTAATGAGCCTATGCATTGGCCTCCAGTTGACTGAACAAATTGCTGGTGCTGGCTAGTGAGGTGGCTGCTGAAAACAGTGGTGAGGAGTCAGAGGACAAAGGTCTGTGGCCTATGGCCTGCTCTGCATCCCCTAAGCTAGTCAGCTGCTGGCAGGTGCAGTGGAAGAAGTTGAAATAACATTCAAATGCCAGTCTGGTCATCTGTGCATTGGAGCCCTATCTTGTTCTTCCTGTCAGAATTAGCATATCATGGGCCATCTTCCTCCCAGCAGTGTATGTTCCCCACCCAGGACTGATTTGAAACTGGGTTTAAAAAGCCCCAGGAGGATCATCTCCCACCTAAGCAATCATAGATGGTTCATGCCATTTATATGTTGGGTGGCTAGTTTCTTAGTTTGGAATTATTCAATGTGCATATGATTAATGTATTTTAATTGCGTTTCACAGAATCCATATTTTTCATTCACTGTTGTGTCAATTTTTTCTCAGTATACAGTTTTAAGTTTACATTTTAAAATCCCCAATAGCCACCCAAATAGTAGATGGTTTTAATGTCCACAAAATAAACAATTGTATTGAGTTATATATAAGCCAAAACAAAAAATAGGACTAGCAGAATTCCTCCAGTCTGTTAATGCTCCAATTGTTGCCGAACAAATAAAACATCTTTCTTTCTTTTTTGCATAAGCAATAGTGCATTCGAGTTAAACTGTGTTCAATAGATATATGATAATGTGTAGAAAACTATGTGTTGCTTTCTTTAAACCTACTAAATCCGTAAAAGTTTTTGAAAACACTATGAGCCTGGCTGCAATGCGAGACATTTTGCAATCTTTCAAGAGCTTCAGATGGAGGCAGAGACAGTAGTACCTGGCAAGCAGGTTGGTAGGCACAAAAGGGCAAGACTTGACAGGCTTCAACCAGTGTTCAATTCGCTGGTCCACAAAATTCAGTTGCGAAAAGTGGCTTGAAGCACAGCTACGGACTATGCTCTTGGTGCTTTTAATGTTACATCTGCCTTCAGCAGCTAATAATTTCCATTACAATATAAGATAAATCTGTCAATTGTTAGGAACATTTCACAATTACCTGTACACAGTGTTCTATGTATACACACAAAATTAATGAATGCACACATTAACCACATATTTGCAAGTATCCAGGAGACAGGATTGGTCACATATGGTTGCTAACATATCCAATGTAGCAAACATACAAGGGTGTTCTCAGTAGGATTCTGGATTTATGGAATACAGCCAAGATGTATCATAAACTGATTTTGAAAGTTCCCTCATTTTCCAAAGCAATTTGCTGTGTGGCATGTTGGGAAAGTTATTTAGGAAACATAAATCCAAAGAAACCAAGCCTTGTAAGGAATAGTTGAAGCAACTTGGTATGATTAGCCTGGTGAAGAAAGGGGGTATGATAACCAACTTAAAATATCTTAAGGGCCAGAAGATGGAACAAGCTTGTTTTCTCCTGCTCTGGAGGGTAGGACCCGAACAAATGGATTCAGGAAGAACTTTCTGGTAATGAGAACTGTTTGACAGTGGAACAGGCTATCACAAGAGCTTGTGGACTCTCCTTCCTCAGAGGTTCTTAAGCAGAGGTTGGATGGCCATCTGTCATGTATGATCTAGTTGAGATTTCTGCATTGCAGGGGGGTTGGACTAGATGACCCATTGGCCCCCTTCCAACTCTACACTTCTATGATTCTATGAAAGCATCCTCAGACAATCAATATAATTGTAATATCTGGTTAAATCAATGTGCTGGATTGCTTCCATAATGGTTGAATTTCTGCCCACAGCAATCTGTAAATTTTCCAGTCTCCTGACTAATATACTTTAGCTAATTGTTTGCATTTCAGTGTAACTCTTAAGGTAACATTTCTCTCTGGGAATTGCACTTGAATATTTTTTAAATAGCTTAAATAGTATGTACAGCATCTTGTGGATTAAGCTACTCAATAAATTTATAGTCAATACATACTGTATAACCCAATATTTTCCTTTACCAACTATATAAACTCTAGTGTCCCCCTCTACCCCACTAGTCTTTAGTCCCCAGTTTGACAAGTCTGACCACAAAGCATAAATCTGTACAATGCCTTGAAGGTTGTGTTTGTGTGCGTGTGTGTGTGTGTTATAGCCTGCTTTATAAATGGTTTAGGAAATGGGCTACAAGATTGCAAACAGATTATGAAAAATGGTCTTATTTTCTGGAGTTAGGAACAAGATGAATCCCCCCATTCCTTGCACTTAAATAGGAGCATCAAGTAAAAACTAAAAGGTTTTTACATTGCACAGTCTAATAACTGAGATTTTTGACTGTCTGAAAAAGGTCCTTTCTCCAACATTGTTGATTTCTTGACTGATTAATGCTTGGACTTTCAAAATAAATCACATCGCTCCAGCATAATGGCCTATGAAACGCATTTCTTTTTAGACAGGAGTCTCTTGTTTTGACACTGGATTTGGATTCCAAAGACTTTCCTGGGTTGTTTCCACATTTTCTTTTTTTAAGAGAGCGCCATGGTCCTCATGCCTTGTCTATGGGCTTCCCAGAGGCATTTGGTTGAACAGAATCCTGTTCTAGATGAGCTTTGGTCTATTCCAACAGCGCTCTTCCTATGTTCTGATTTTATCACAGTGAGCAATAGTTGTAACATTTTCCGTTCAGCCTAACTTTCTTTAAAGTGATCACAAAAGGAAGGTTGGTCACCAATTTGTTTAACAGTATAATTAATCTATAAATAAGTTTCTGCACTTACTCTATAATTTGCAGCCCTGAATTGGGTTCTTCACAAATCACATCTATGCATCTATGAAAAATGGTGGTGAGTCTCAAATTAAAAAGGGTGGTTCTTGCTTCTATCTTTGACCTCTTTACTGCTTCCCGTTGACACAAAGGGGAAAAAAGGCTAAATGACTTTTCAAATTAAGGCAGCAATAATTAACTACTGGCATTGTTTGTGATTTTCCGATTCTGCGAGCTAATGAGAGAGAAATTAGTGCTTAGCAGCAGGAGTTTCTGATAGTCAGTGCCAAATGTTAAATGTGCCAACAAGTTAATTTTGGTTTTAAGTACTTCACTTAAGTCTTTTTGAACAAGGAATTGGAATAGAGATTGTATGGATGTTGCGCATATGCTACCTTTGATTTATGGAGACATTGTATTATGCGATACATCCCATCCAGCATTGAAGGAATAACATTAATGCATAAAATACAGAAATCCAGTTGATTCAGTGGGACAGTTGAAACATAACCACAAACCATGGTTTGTGGTTACAAGAGAGGATCTATTGTAGGCCACTATAATCTGGTTTTACTGCCGATCACCATTTCGAAAGAATTATTTAACACAGCTAAATCTGCAACACTAGTCTTTACATAGCACCTGTCATTCTAAAACTCCCAAGGTTTTAGAGTGAAAGATGCTATACCCAGCAATTGCTTCTGAAAGCATAGGAAGGCAGTGGTTATAAATCCACAGATGGCCGAATTAAGCAGTTGAATATAAGAAAGGTCCTCCGTCTAATCAGAATGGTAAAAGAAGTCCACTAGGTTTTGTCGCTTTTGTTCATTATTCATTAGACATCTGTGGAACGGTCCTTCCATTGTAGTGTTAGAAAGAACCATCCCAACGAAGCCAGCCTGGTTCTGCCCACATTTTTAAATATGTTTTATTGACTTGGCGGACCTTTAAATTGTTATGGCTCTCTTGAGACATCCCCATTATAATTAAGGCCCTTAACAAAAGCTGACTACCATGTTGGTGTGAATTCAGACCCGTGTACAAACCATTATATGACATTCCACTGACCTTGTACATACAGTCTCTTAACAGCTCATCCTGTACTGTTGTTTTTGGCAAGTTCACTATGCCATACAATAAATCACAGAAAGGGAGAAAGGAAGAGCTTTCTGGCCTCGTGTTGTACAGCCTGGTGTAACGTTAGACTATAGAAGGCTTTTCTGTTTTTAGACATCCTTTTACTAACCTAACATTCATAATTTATTATTTCACTGTAAAATTCTTGCAATACTATACCAAAAGTAGTGCTTCCCTTTAATTAAGTGCTCTCAGTAGGAAAAACGTGAAACTGATGTGCAAAACATATCACTACACAATGATTGATAGTGATTACTTCTTTATGAACCCAGCCTGAGGGTCTGAACTTCCTGATGGATAAAATAGGCCATGGGGCTACTTCCTGAGATTGCCTAGTGGGGATCAGTCAGCCTTAGTAATATCTGAGGAATTTCTAAGGCACAATCAGGAGAGTTTTAGAATTTAAAAAAAAACTGTGATGAACTGTGTTTTTGCATTGATAGTTTCTTGTGCAATTCCTCATTGTAGAGATTTTATTACAAATAATAGTAAGCATTGTACAATACTGAAGTCTTTGCTCCTCTATGAATTCTTCTTCACACTCTTCCTTTTTCTTAATCCTGAAATATCAGGTCTGGAACATGTGGCAAGCAAAATAATAAAGAGCCTCCTGTAAAAACCATGCAGTGTTCAGCCAAAGATTCTTATTGATTATTAACTAATATGCAAGGAAATAACAAATAATATTTGTTTGTCCAGTAAGAATCTTTGGAGATCCTTTGAAAGATTAAACACAGCCTTTCATTTAAATGTGCTTTATCTGTAAAGCGCTGTGCTCGTTTTTCATGACGTGTTTCCCAGAGTTATTAACAGTTCACAGCTTCACATGTTTTTATGCTCTTCTCGTTGGTGTGATTATTCATTATTTATGTCTGGTCTTTTGTTTTTTTACCCTAGATTTGGTCCCGGACTAGTTATCTATTGGTATGGCTTTATCGAAGAGTTGGACTGTCATCGCAACCGTGGTATCTTGCTCAAAGACTGCTTCCCTACAGACATAGTTACTCTTTGAGACTTTCCATGGGGGTGGAAGAAAAAAATTAGAGGAAAAGGCGAATCCGGAAGCAATTTTACTTTCCTGCAGTATAAACTACTGGCAACATCTGCCCTGAACTTCAGGTGAACTCTTCCAGCCCAGGATCACACTACTACTACTTTAGACAAACACATCAAGAGTTTCTGCTTTACTTCAACCCTCTGCTGATGCGAGCAGCCAAAAAATACAGACACAGCCCAAACATTATCAGCATTTCTGTCTCTGTCAAACAGTTTATAGATAGCCGTAATCTTTCTTCCTTCCGGATGGCTTCTCCTTGCACTTTGAACAAAAGAAGAAATGTGGAGGCTGAAAGGTGTGGCTTTCAGTTTTTCCTCCCAGTTATGAAGTCACTTTAAAAAATGTCTTCTGTCACACAAGCCTCTTTTCTGGTTAAATGTTAAAAACCTAGCTAACACAAACTTAAGTATTCCGTTCTTAAATGGTCACGTTGTGCTAAGCTACTACAAGCTCGTATAGGTTAGGGAAGCGAGTCATCTGGCAATGTATTCTTTTAACTCTGAACTTCCAGGGTTTCTGGGCACAAAGCCAGACAGTTGACCCTTTTAATGTAAATTTTAATTACTGGTATTTATCTCATTTCATGCTGTTAAAAGCCATAGCATAATTGTAGAAATGCTATTCTCTCTTACAAAAAAATGTTTCATTTGTCCGATCCTGAAATTAAAAGTCCAGAAATATTTATAGTATATATTAAGTTGTAATGGGCATTTTAATATTTTGGAATAAAGTGGGCATTGTTAGAGCTTGAGTCTTAGCCTGGAAATCTGTGTTAGAAAGATATTTTCGGTAACAGTAAGAAGGCAAAGATTTTATTTGGACATGCTGTGGAGATGACTGAGAATCAGAGCTATGTACCTGATACATTACCCTTGGATATGAATTCAATACCTAATGGTCATGCTCACAAGCATATAAAACTATTCAAGCTATAGCAACCCTAAATGGATGCCTTCTGCACTCCCATAGCCTATTTGCATCATCCAACAAGTACTCAAAGCCGATCATGGATATTCCACTTTCATGGCAGAAGGAAATGGAAGAAATATAATTATCACTGCTTTTTATACTCTTTTGATAAGCTATTATAAGCCTGTTTCCATTGCTTCAGAAACTGGTCCTACCCACATTCATATTACTGTATATATTTTCTGCCAGTCATTAACATTCTCATATCTTTATATACTAATCTCAGCAAGGAAAGACAACATTCTGCTTACACATTCATTTATTTGTTAACCACAATTATACCTTCCCCTTAAGCAAAAAAGATCTCAGAGCATCTTACAAAAATCATTCCTAAAACACACTCTGTCCTCAGACTCACAAACTAAAAAGACATAACACACAAGAAAAAAGGAATGATAGGGAGGCGGAAAATGCAAGCTCCAGCACAAGTTCTTACAATTACAGCCAGCAGTGGTAGTGGCAGTTCTGGCTGTGGGGAATTGAATATGAATCTCTGTGACCCACATGTGGTGGGGGGGGGGGGGCTAAAGAAAATGGCTGGGTTCAAAAATGCCTGGATTCAAAACACCAGGCTTTGCATACTCTCCTGCAGAGGCAGAGCCCCAGTAGCAGAGATTAAACTCACAAAAGTTAAGCAGTGATATAGTGTTAGGAATATAGGTTGCTAAAACTTTTTAACCAGTTCAATTGCACGCAGCAGCTAACCTCTTTCTACGCCTCTTGCTATGAGCAGGCCACACACAGAAGTAAGTTTAAAATGCTTTACTTGCAGGTTCAAGGTATCAGCCATGCATTGTTCCATGCAGCAGCAATGATAATGCAGGCAGAACACTCTTGAATAGAAAATACAGCAGGACAACTTCGGTTATGCATTCTAAGCGTAGAGCTAGCTTAAGCATGTCCATCCGGGTTGATTACATGATGAAGAGATAGAGAGATAAAGGAAGAGGAAAGAAGCTTCACTTCCTTTCCAGAGGAGAGGGGGTATGATCAAACTGAGTCTATCTAGCAATATAACTCTATGATCCTTAACCCCTTAATGCACCAACTAGCAGCCATGCATAGTTATGTTTGACTGCAATCTCCCACACTGGCTGCCTTTCCCTTTATAAGAGCAATCCTTCCCCTGAAATACTTCACGCACACACCCTGATCAGATCCAGGAACAGAGCTTGTGAGACATCTTGGCCAAAAGGGCAGAGCAAATCCTGAAGTTACCTTTTCCCCAGAGTTCGCTCAGTTTTGCTGCTCTTTAAAATGAAAATAGGAAAATCTCATTGTATTAAAAGAAATAACATTGTTTCCTCCGGCCCCCTCCATCATCCATTTCCAGCAGAAGTATCTCAGAGTTTTTCCTAGAGTAGACCATAGCTTGCCTATTTTGCAGAGGACCCTGTAGTTTTTGAGGTATGTTTCTTTGAAATATTAAACTTTCAGCAAGACCTTATTTCAAGCAGTGTAACTCATTTATGTTTAACATACTGCAACAAGCTTGTAGGTTTGCTTGCACATAAAAGATGGCAGAAGAAATCTGTAGTGTGTAACTTATTGGTGCTACACAGAAGTAATATTCAGGGTGTTATTGCCTGGTGTACATAAAACTTGTTCAAAAGGTGAAAATAAAATAGTATTCCAGCATTATTCCCTTGCAGAACTTAAGATGGGGGTTGTCTAAATGAGGTGGGGTGTGGGGTTTAAGGGTAAAACTGGATTTGCTTGAGGTGGTACAGCTGCATTCTGTTGTGTGAAGTAATCTGCAACAACAGCCTTTATAAGATGGCTTAGTAGTTCTCTCTCTCCCTCTCTTTGGAATAAATTAAATTTATCTGCACAGATGTTGAAAATCCTGCTCAAGCCCCATCTAATCTTTGTTTTGTTTGAATTTTACATTAAATTATGTTAAGGAAAGATAAATAAACGAGGTGCTTGTATCTTAGTATTTATACCCCTCCATAACGTTGTTACATAACAGGTTGGCAGGCTATATTGGTGTCTTCAATCAAAGTTTTTGACTTTATTTAGAAATGAGCCCATATAATCATTTTAAAAATAGCATGAAGCAAGTCATAAAGACTCGCTGTCGAACTGCGCTAATTCTCCTTCCATAGGCTTACCATCAGCAAAATTATTTTAAAAACTGATAAATTAAAAATGGTGCTCTATTGCAAATTAATAATGTATGTGTATTTTTCCTTATCAAATATACACATCAATTATAAGTGGGTTTTTTAAAACAAAAACAAAAAAACCTATTGCATTTTTTTTACAATGCTATAGTCATTAGAACCTTAACATTACAGCCAAATCCAGTTTTATGGAGAGAGTATTCTGCAGAATGTGCTAATGAATTATGCCAAGCAAGAAAACAGAAGTGGGCATAAAACTGAATGATGTTCTCACTGGCATATATAGACTTACCAAGCATCTGCTCTTACAAACACTGTAAAAAGGCCTTTCCCCAAGCCATAGAAACTGCTGCATTTGTGTGCAATGAGTTCAATATGGAGATAAAAGGAAAATCTTTGGTTCATCAATAATGAGACATGGACACACATGGGCTCATTCTCAGTTGCCAGAGGCTCAGCTAATTACCTTTCTGTTACTCTTGGGAGTGGGAGATCTTCCTAAAATGGAGAGGGAAGTGGAGTTAAAATTAAGTAGAGGGGGGGGATATAGTGATGATGAGGGACTTCTTCGGTTCAGATTAAGACTCAGAATTCTCAGTGGCATAATGAAGTTTTCTCTCAACAAACTGGTAAGAGTGGGGAGAAACCTTCGACTCACCAAGCAAGCCTTGTGTCTGAGTAGGGATCCTCTGCAATTTGAATGCAGGGCTCCCTAGTCAAAACCAAACACCCTAATTACACAGGAGTCACCAGTGTTGCACCCGCAAGTGGCAGCGTGCCCACCAGTACCTCCAATGGCAGCTGCAAAAGTTCTCAGTAGACATTCCCTTAGGAATCCACAATGCATGAGAGTTTATTTGCTCCTCCTGTTGTGTCACTGTTTGACACGCTCAGCCTCTCCTGCAGTGAACACACACCCATAAAAATGCCCACATTTCATTGGGTGCCAGAATTGGACACCCACCTTCCCATTCATTCTGAACAGAGGAGAGGTTCAAATACCTTATGTGGCTGCTGTACAGTCAAACCTCGGTTGTCGAACGTAATCCATTCCGGAAGCCCGTTTGGCTTCCGAAATGTTCAACAACCAAGGCGTGGCTTCCAATTGTTTGCAGGAACTTCCTGCACTCAAGCAGAAGTTGTGTCGAACATTCGGCTTCCAAAAAACATTCGAAAACTGGAGCATTTACTTCTGGGTTTTCGGCGTTTGGGAGCCCAAAACATTCCAAAATGTAGGCGTTTGGGATCCAAGGTTTGACTGTAGTTGTATTTTTTTCCCATTGATGAGGTAGATGGTTGGGAATGTACATGCATCATTTTGTGGCCCTGTCTCTTTTTCTGCTCATCCAGAAGTTTGCAGAATATAAAGCTATAGTTATGCACACACATCTCCCAGTTGATGGTGTTGTGTTTTACACCTCCTAGGTAATTTTTCATTTAAATGTGGTTTATAAATGATTTTAATAAATAGGAAGAATGAAAATCTTGAATCAGTGTCAGCTTTTGGGATTCCGAGAAGATAATCAAAATTGCAAGACCAGCCCTCCTCCATCTGTGCTGACTGTTAGCAAAATGATGCTGGGAGTTGCCCTACTGCTATTCTGGAAGCCAAAGGAAAGGATTAAAATCTATTCATTCTTTTACTTATGTCAATGAATGAATGCCAAAAATAAATGTGCAAAGGATGCTAGAAGATAGAGAGTGTGAAGGAAGAGCTCCAGGATGTTCTTTATTTTGGATACATATTGATTGATGCAGGAATCCATACGAGCTCCAGAAGATTGACCTACCCCATTGACCTAAATGGGAAGAAACCCCGTACACACTAGACAATGTGCAGATATTATAGTCTCCACCATAGAGGTGAATGTAGTAGCATTTCTGAGAGGCTACATTTGCAAGCTCTCAACACACATGAAAACACTGGTTTGGGGATCACCAAACTGAATGGTTCACTCTGAATCATATTAAGCCAATGTTGTTTATTCACTTCCCCATAGTTTATTCTTTGTGCATTAACTTACAACACTTGTCTTCCTGGGACAAATTCTACCACACATATAAGAGTCTTTGTGATGCAACAGCCAAATCTCCTACATATCTGTTCAACAGAGGCCCATGGTTCAGCCTAGAATGCTTTTTTTTAACAAAAAAAACATTTTATTAAATTTTCCAATTACAAACCAATTATATCTTAACAATTATTTCAAATTATACAAATACAGTACATATCAATTAAACCAAATATTATGCCAAATTATTAAAAAAAATGACTCCCCATGCTTCAAAATCTTGAGATTCTGAGTAACGATACTCACTGCCATCCTACTCCATATTTCAAAATCTTATCATTATAATCCATTATACAGTAGTCCCGATCTTTTCCCAGCAATTGTTCTAGTTGTTATCTTCCTCTTTTATCGCCTAAGATGAGGCTAGAGGAGACATGACCAGTGCTTTTTTTCTGGGGGGGGCGCAGGGGTCCGCATTCCCCGAAACATTTTGTGAATCTAAGTTTGGTCTCATTGAGGGCCAGTATTTCAATATGAGTAGGAAAATGAGAGTACCCCTAAACATTTTTTTTGGGGGGGGGAGCACTGGCTGTAGCATCTTATGCCTGTAAATGATGTGCATTGTTTGGAGAAATTAAGTACACGGGCCAAAAAGGTTTGGATGGCTGAGAACCAGTGCTTTTTTCTGGGGGGATGCCGGGGTATGCAACCCCTAAACTTTTTTGTGAATCTTTGTACTTTTGTCCATTCAGTCACTGTACAGTACCTTGGGTCACAAACACTTCGAATTACAGACTCCGCTAACCTGGAAGTAGTACCTCGGGTTAAGAACTTTACCTCAGGATGAGAACAGAAATCGCATGCCAGCAGCACGGTGGCAGCGGGAGGCCCGATTAGCTAAAGTGATACCTCAAGTTAAGAACAGTTTCAGGTTAAGAACGGACCTCCGGAACGAATTAAGTTCGTAACCAGAGGTACCACTGTATTTATTTTTCCTGATTTGAACTATAAAATGGTGATTTTTCTTGAGTCAAAATGAGAGTACCCTTAAACATTTTTTTGGGGGGGGGGAGCACTGCTGAAAATTATGAACCAAAGAGCCCAGGGAAGAAAAGGGTTGTGAACTTGAGACTATATACTGTGACAGGAGGATTCTCTCAGTTGTGGCAATAAACCTACTGCAGGCATCTGATCTGGCAACCCTAACTAAAGGCAATGCCTTTCTGTTGGAAACATGTAGCAGCTAAATTTCACATAACAATTTGAACTAATCAGTCAAATCTTTGGCAGCAAGTTTCTAGTTTCTCTCCCGTGATGCCCTTCCATCACCCTGACAAAAAATGTGTCACCGGCACCCATTGTACTGGGTAGAGCAACATGCTTAGGAGAGCTGTAGGCCCTTGTCTGTATTCTTGTGTTTTGAAATTAGGCTCCAGAATGGGTTAGCTTGATCCATATTGCTAAGGGCAGAGAGCTATCCTGCAAATCACTGGTCTTCTGCCTGTAGGTAGGGAGCCACTAGTGGGTCACAGCCTGATTCAAAGTGGGTCACAACAGGAGCACTACCTCCATGCAAATATATGGTTAAAAAAAAATATTCGAAATGCATCCCCAAATACATTTTTGGGTTAAAAGTGGGTTGAAGATACCTGCTGTAAATGCAATCATCTACACTGTAGATTCTCATTCCAGTTAACTTGCTCAGAAGTAGCCGGTGGGTAGGCTTGTGCCAGCCTTGGCTTTTTGGAACTGCTGTGGGGAAAGAACAAAAAAAAAATGGTATGCAGAAATGTTAACTGAGATGGCTAAGAGTGAGTGGTGCTTGGCAGCAAATCTACGCTTTATAGGGGAGCTATCTAGTACGATCTTTATAAAACAGGCCTTCTTGGGTTAAGGAAAGGTCACATGCTACACAAAGTTTGGAGGCACAGGGTGTATTACTCAAGGCTTTCCCTCCTGTGTATAGTAAACATTATTTGAACCCTTATTATTAAGACCATGCCAGAATTCAAAAGATTAAATAAGGAAGATGCAATTATGAGCTAAATAATAAACAGAGCAGATTCGGTTCCTGTTGCATTTTTTGCTTTCCTGCCATTGTTTAATATATGGCTTTTATACAAAGAGCAGCTTAGGTCAGCTACTATAAATTATGCTTTTAGTACAATGGTAATCCAGTAAAATTATTTCAAAGCTTGATCAAAGAGATTCAAAAGTGCCCTCTAAACTTTTCCATATTACAGGGGGTGGAGACTCATTTTGAAGCCTTAACTGTTTCAGTTTGGTCCAATAATTTTTTGTGCAATCCTGACAATATTGAAAGGTATGCCCTACATTTGGAAATACATGATCTGGGCAGATTTATTTGAGGCCTATGGGGAACTTATACCAGCTGATGCTTTTAAAGACACTCATTAAGACTCCTGTCTTAAGGCAATCATCACACTAGAAGTGCTGATCCGTGTTTACTCTTACAGGAACGAGACTGTGTGAAGCTCGGACTCACATACTTCTATCTCCCCTCTCCTCTCCCAGTTTGGCTGTACTGAAGGAGAAAAGATTGAGACTGTGGAGTGTGCAAGCATTTTTGCAAAGCCAAATCATGCTTTACATTCAAATGAGGCTATTACCGGTAAGTTGATGGAAAAATGGGAGGGAAAATAATGTTAATTGCAACATAATAAGAATGTAATAGGCATTAGTTTATTGTGTTTAATTTATTTATTTCATTAAAATTATAGACTGCTTGGTTGTAGGGGGGAAAACCTCAAAGTTGTTTACAAAAAGATAAAACAAGAAAATTATCAAGAAGAAATTGCAACCATTTAAAACATCCAAAAAGTTAAAGTATTAAATCGGGTTGAAAGTCACATCAGCTTTCTAAGCACCTGGGTAGGCTTCTTTAAACAAGAATGTTTTTCCGCAGTTGCGGAAAAGAATACAGCGAATGCAGCTGCTTGATATTTAATAAAACAACTGTAAGCAACCATTTCTCAAACAACACTCTATCATAGCAAACCAATGCAGATCGGGGGCAACACTATGCAAAAATACACACACTCAGTTCTCAGTGACTGGAGGTGGCATGGCTCCAGAATCAAGCAGTGATCAAGATTCCAGAAGCTGCAGAGTCACTAGCTAAGGAACCATATTCTGAGCCTAGTGACCAGAGGGCTACTACATCAGAGGCACCTTGGACCAGATCCCACCGCACTCAGGTTTCTCAAGTACCTTCCTCTGAGCCTCAGGTGTGCCTCCCAGCCTACATTGTGATTCCAGCAGTGCAAGGACACAAGAGCTCGGGTAGCATAGACCTGCCCATCAACAGACCAGAGGCTTGGTCCTTTAAGGACTGCAGTTCTCACTAATGAGAGGAGGACGCTAGGAGAGGTGGACTGGAGGCAGAGGTTGAAAAGGCATTTGACCTTTAGCCTTTGTTTGGGTGAGTTGCTCACTCAGAACTGTCTGTGGTACTGGAACAGGGCAGAGGCAAGGACATGGTGTTTGGTGCTGCTTCACCAGCACTTTCCCTGCAGGCAAAGCAGTCGTCTCTCCCCACCCTATGGATCAACTTTCACAAGTGGGTGGGACCACCCACCCATCAATCACTGGGTGGCATGATGACATCCAATGATTGGCAGGTGGGTAGCCTCACCCATGTCGAAGTTGGCCTGCAGGAAGGGGGTGAGATATGGATTTGGCCCACCAGGAGAGGGGGGGTGTTCCTGCTAGAGATCAATTAATTTTTATTGAAAACTAGAAATTTATAGAATGGACCTGAAATAGATTTGGAACTTGCTGCCAAGGAGTGTGGTGCTGTCTCCTTCTTTGGAGGTCTTTAAGCAGAGGCTTGACAGCCATCTGTCAGGAATGCTTTGATGGTGTTTCCTGCTTGGCAGGAGGTTGGACTGGATGGCCCTTGTGGTCTCTCCCAACTCTATGATTCTATGGAAAGTTAGCTCCTTTCTCTGGTGGCTGAAGCCTTGAGCTGTTGTAATAAGCAATAATATCTATTTCCTATAAGTGTTTGCTGGAAGTGTTTGAGTTTTGCATGTTAATTTATCACAAACTGCAATCCCATATCCTGCTTTATAACATGAGATAGGGTAGTTCTGTTTAGGCCACCCTTTGGGGTGCAACCGAGCCAAAGTTAAACTTGTTACGCACCATTGGTAGTCATTTGAGAGAGTTAACAATGTACTTAACCCTCTTGAAAACAGTATCAGAAAATTAATGTGTTTTATTTACTTAGTCAAATGAGGGACAGTTTACTATATATGGAATATGTCAAAGTGGTTTGCAATTAGGAGTCAAGGATTCTAAATCAGCAAGGAGTCAAGGACTCTAGAACATACTGCAGGTTCAATGCATATATACAAATTATATAAGTAGTCAACAAATCTAATTATTTAATAAATACTCGTATTTACAATTGCAAATGTAAAAACCGGAATTTAAAGATATATATACTCAGGCTATAAAATTATACAAATAACAAGCAGTACTATCCAGAGATCCAGAGATCAATCGTCAAAAAATACTGTTTTTCAGTGTCTAAAACATGCTACAGATAATAATAATAATAATAATAATAATAATAATAATAATAATAACTTATTAATTAAATTAATTAAATACCCTTCATCTGCAGATCTCAGGGCAGTTCACAACATAATTACAATATGCAAAACACATAATAAAAATAAGAACAGAAGCAAACTAATAACCCACCCTCCCACAACACATTTAAATGGGATGTCAATCTGCCAAAGGCCTGGTTGAAATGGAAAGGTTTTGCCTGGCGCCTAAAGGTGAAGGTGTCAGCTGAACCTCCCTGGGGAGAGCATTCCACAAATGGAGAGCTAGAGCTTCCCAGAT
Organism: Zootoca vivipara; assembly: GCF_965207765.1. Classification (NCBI taxonomy): domain Eukaryota; kingdom Metazoa; phylum Chordata; class Lepidosauria; order Squamata; family Lacertidae; genus Zootoca; species Zootoca vivipara. The sequence continues at coordinate 96,516,188 of NC_142582.1, read as the reverse complement.
GGCAAAGGGAGAACGTTCCAAAGAACACCTTTCCCAACATTGACCCACATAGTCATCAGGATCATTGGATGAGACTTGGTTGACTGGGCCTCAACTTGCAGTCTGCCAACTAGCAGCAACACAGAAGTGGTCCTTCTCCATGGTAACACCTATTTTATATCCAGTGTGGGGAACCTTTATCAGCCCAACAGCCACATTTTCTTCTGGACAATCTTCTGGCAACACATGCAAGTGGCAGGAGGAGCCAGAAGCAAAAGTGAGTGGAGCAGTTAATGTGAATTTTACCTTTGTGCAAGCGGTCGGTTTCTACACATACAGACACACCCCTCTATGTTCTCCATCCAAGTCAGCAAGAGGCATTCCAAGTTCAATAAAACTTTCCAGCCCAGCAAAAGTACTAAACGAGGGTTTGAAGCAAGACTAGTAAGGGGTGTGACCTGGGAGAAGTGTGGCCAAATCCCATGGGCCAGCTAGAAAGGCTTGGAGGGACATGAAGTGCATAGTTTAAATTTAAATTGTAATTTAAATTCTCATTGCTATTGATACAAAATACCTTTTGCTTTAGGGTCACCAATCTAAGCAATAGGAAGGGGAGGGGAGGGAAGAGGGAACAGAAGAGGAAGGGGAGGGAAGGGCAGGCTTGGAAGGCTGCATTGTACCCCTGGGTCTGAGATTCCCTGTTTCATATGTTAATAACAAGACTTTGAACATAACTCCATTACTAATAGGTAGACAGTGCAGTTCATTGAAGACCAGTGTAATAGGTGTGGCCAGATCCCCCAGTCTGTACCCTCCCTAGCCACCAAATTCTGCACTAGCTACAGCTCCCAAATCATGACCAAGGATTGTCCCACACAGAATGCCATGAGGTCACCAGTGCATGGAACACAGTGGCCAAGCTGTCCCTGTTCCAGAAAGGCTACTGTTGGCCTAGCAACCAAAGCTGGCCATGGGGGCTCCTCACCACTGAGGTAATTTGAACCTCTAATGGCAGTAGTATTATTCCAGGAGCACCCCCAAACTACTTTCTTTCTTTCTTTCTTTCAGAGGGGATGCAATCCTGTCTGCAGCAGATAAAAAAATTGATTCTCAGATCTGGCAACCACTCACCCCAGAGTCTCCATTACAGAGAAATGTGCATCATATGCATGTCTAATCAGAAATAGGCCACATGAGATTTAATGGCTCTTACTCCCATGTAAGCCTTCTTTTCTTATTCAAAGCAATGGGGCCTAAGTCTTTCATTTCGACTACGTTGCATCCTTTGCTACAGTCCCATTTCTAGTCACTCTTGGGCTAGATTTAGCCTCAGTCATCTGCTGTTATCTGCACCGACGCATGGACAGGGCATTGTGCAACCATGCCAAAACAAAACAAAGTGTCCAGGCAGGAGGACGGAGGGTATGTCAGACCACATCTACAAAGGCCACGCAACTCTGTCAGGGTGATTCCAGGCAGGCTGTTTAGAAATGCTGAAATGAAATGAAACTAAGTCAATTAAGTGATACCAACCGAGGTTCAGGGTTTAATTGAGGGCCTAAGGTGAAGCCAATGACCATTAACTCCAGTCGGTCATTAATTCACAAAGAAATATCCTTGGCTGAGGTTATTCCTATTATAACGCAGCTAAAGCACTTCCGCTTCTAGAAAAATAGTTTTGCTTTTTGCCCCTTGTGCTGATGGAGAGGGAGGAGGGAGTAATGTTGAGAGGAAAGTGGCCTGTGGCCTGGTTACTACTCTCCCGGAAAATGAATACACTTTGGCCAATCATATCGTATTTTTAGTTCACATGCTTGATGGCAGCAATAGAACTGCGTCTGTGCTCAGTCAAAATCTATTACCCATTGCATTTTTAATTAACATTTAACAATTAAATGACTTTAAATGACTTCTAACTCTGCAAACTTTTCTAATAAAATGAAAGTGTGACAGGATAAGTACTGCAAGTTCATGCCGTAAGATAAATTCTAATGGCGATAATGATTTGCGTGGTGCAGGTCCCTGCCATTAACATAAATCCTGGGTTATATACCAAAATCATTAAGCAAAAAATGCAAATCACACAAACTTCAATAAGATTAGAACTGTGAGTGATTAGTTTGGCTAATCAACCAAAGAAAATGCCTTCTTGGTGCTATTTTAAGTCTGTTAAAGCTCACGTTGGAAACTCTGCATGGTTTCTAATGACCTGATGGCTTTCGTGGCATCATTTTGTAACCCTCTCTCTACTAGAAGGCTGGCACATGATTTGTTTCCTGTGTTTCATTCCTTGCCTACTTGTAGACTGCAATTGTATGGAATATTTAATATTCCATACTAATAGTGTTAAGGGTAGAAAGCATAACAACCCTATTCCTATGAGACACTGCAAAGACATATGACAAGGCTGTATACCTAGCCTGTGGAGAAGTGACGCTTGAAAAGTGGGGAAGATCAAAGAAATAAAATGGAAGGCCCCCCTCCCTGATGATTATAACAAAGCCAATCTCCCATCTGCCTTTCCAGCCCTTGTTAATTGTGTTTATGCATGCATATATATATATATATATATAGGCAGAAAAGAGCAGCAGCCTGGGGATTTGTCTCAGAGCAGGTGTTCTGTGTCTAAGAAGTTGTTCAGGAGTAGCATGGAGTTGTTTCTGTGAATTGTCTGAAAACACCAGCAGAGGGCAGGAGGCAAGAATTCTACAAGCAAGCTGGTCTTTGACTTCTAAAACTAATTTTATTGACGTTAAGATCCTAAGTTGTTTATTCTGCAGTATCCCCACTGTTTTTGTTGGGGCTATTTAAAAAAGACACTTTGGTTATTCAAGGCTAGCCTCCCATCCAACTCTGTGAAATATCTCAACGTAAATGTTTTTTTTCAAACACTTCAGAACACAGTTATATGTCTCTTGGAACAAACTATGTACAGGCAGCGACCGTTTCAGGCACATCCAATATGTGTTTGACCATGCACCTACCACGTTGAATCTGGAAGTGACCCCCCAAACAAGGGCAGGGTGGGGGGCATAATGGGGTGTTTGCAGGCTTTTTCAATGGTGTTTTAAATATACGCAATTTCACTTACATGCGCAGTACCTTGGAACATAACCCCTGCGTAAATTGGGAGTTGCCTGTAGTGGCTTTAGAAAACAAATGATTCAATCTCAGGGAATTTTTGATGTCAATTCTTCACAGGGTTAGCTCACAGAGTCTTTGTGACATTTTAGCAAATGTTATCAATGAAGAGAAAGAGCACTGGAAATCACTTTGATACGATGAGGTCCTACAAGTCAGATTGCCCTAAGGTATGTGCACAACAATATGTATCTGAGCACATCACAAGAACTATGCTGGCCAGAGGAATGCCAGCTACAATTGGGAATAAGAACGGGGGCTGTCAGTCAGATGCTCCAGAGGCTTCTGCTAGACAGGAATGATCTCTGCTGGTTCCTCATCCATGTATACAACAGACAGAAATCATGGCGGAATTCTCATCGCATTGTGGAATCCCTAAAAATGCCTTCTGGGGTGGAATCCCATGAAAATGCTTCCTTTGGGACACTTCCCATGTTGCTATGTTAGACTCAAGGCAATGAAAGAACAACTTGAGAAGCGGCCATACAGATGAGCATAACATTTCAATTATCATTAGTATCTTAAATCTTTAAGTCCCCTGCTGTGGGACTCTCCTAGAATCATTGGCTGAATAATTTGAGCTTGGCAACTCTATCCGCAAACCAGGAAAATTGGAACATTTGGATTTAGACTAATTTAATCCCACTGAAGTCAATGGTCACATGGAATCAATGGTGCTAAATGAGCTGGAGTCTGTGCACTGTGTCTTAATCGGTTTTAGATTGCAGTCTTACAGCACAATCAAGTGAACATTAGGCACACTTAAGTCCTGTTGGAATTAGCGGGATTTGAGTGGGCCTAAATTTCTCTGGACTGTACCCTTAGGGTCTAATCTTTCTATTACTTTACATAATAGGGTTGCTTGTCTTGAAGACTTCTGAAAGAGATGAAAGGTGCTGACTTAGCTTCTGAGCCACGTTGTTCCTCCCGCTTAGCCAACTCATACCTGTGGAGTGGTGTTGTATATCAGTACAGCCTGGGCAGGGAAGGTGGTCCCTTGAGGCATTGTGATTAATAGGTGCATATAAGCACTGTATTATGGTTATAAACTCATCAATATATGGTTATAAAATATAGTTATAAGCAGTCCCCTGATCTTTCGGACTCTCTAATAATATAACAATTGATCAGCCATTTGTTAAAAACATTAAGTGTTCATTAGATCTTCATAAATGAAAAATTTAAAAGGTGTCTGTAACAGTTTCAGAAGAGATAAATATTTATTATATGCTATAAAGACCCATAATAATGAACCTCGTGACATGCTTCAAGAGATCACAAGTGTTTTAATGTCAACATTTGGCTTGGTTTTCTAGTGATCCCTTATTAGAATCTCGTATTCGTTGGTTTAATTCCAGAACAAATCAACTAGGGCAGTGGACATTGTGGTCAGAAGAGGTGGGATGAAGAATAAGGAAAGTTTAGATGGGAGGCTGGAGAGAGAGAGAGAGAGAGAGAGAGAGAGAGAGAGAGAGAGAGAGAGAGAGAACAATGTATACCTTGCTGTGATTCAAACTCTCACATTCTGAATGAGCTCGTAAACAGTACTAGCTTGGCTTAAACGCAAGATATCGGTAGTATCTTAGCAACTTTCCCAGAACTGTTTCTGGGAAAACTGGGGATTTTGAGGGCTAGGATTTTACAACCATCAAAAGTTGGTGGGGGAGAGTCAAATCTCAACACCCAGGAAACATCCGTGCCTGCTCTCTGTCCGTTCAGGTCCTCGTCTCTGATCCCACTAAAGCAGCAGCCACATAAAAACAACTTAAGTAATTCTAGGAAAGCCTGACCCACAGCCTGGCCCCCTTCTGCTTAGATAGCTGGCATCTCTTCAGGTTCAGGATTTGGAGTTTAGTGGTTGGGATGAGAAGAAGGAACACTCATGGGAAAACATCAGGACAGGCAATGATGGCACTGCATCATAGAATCATAGAGTTGGAAGAGACCACAAGAGCCATCCAGTCCAACCCCCTGCCGAGCAGGAAACACCATCAAAGCATTCTTGACATATGCCTGTCAAGCCTCTGCTTAAAGACCTCCAAAGAAGGAGACTCCACCACACTCCTTGGTAGCAAATTCCACTGCCGAACAGCTCTTACTGTCAGGAAGTTCTTCCTAATGTTTAGGTGGAATCTTCTTTCTTGTAGTTTGAATCCATTGCTCCGTATCCGCTTCTCTGGAGCAGCAGAAAAACAACCTTTCTCCCTCCTCTATATGACATCCTTTTATATATTTGAACATGGCTATCATATCACCCCTTAACCTTCTCTTCTCCAAGCTAAACATACCCAGCTCCCTAAGCCGTTCCTCATAAGGCATCGTTTCCAGGCCTTTGACCATTTTGGTTGCCCTCTTCTGGACACGTTCCAGCTTGTCAGTATCCTTCTTGAACTGTGGTGCCCAGAACTGGACACAGTATTCCAGGTGAGGTCTGACCAGAGCAGAATACAGTGGTACTATTACTTCCCTTGATCTAGATGCTATACTCCTATTGATGCAGCCCAGAATTGCATTGGCTTTTTTAGCTGCTGCATCAGATCTGCTTAAGGGAGAAAGTACATTAGGCTCCTTCCTAAGTTGTCGTCTACAGCAGCTTGTGAGAGGAGAGAGGAGACTGAAGGGCCTCTCCAGTAGCTCTGCTGAAAAAGCACAATTTTTTTGATCCTCTGAAAAATATTCCTTTGCTTCTGTTCACTAAGTGTCTGAGCTTGTTCCCCCCCCCCGATATTCTCCCCCCCCCTTTGTTTCATGTCTCTTAGATTGTAAACCTGAGGCTAGTGATTGTCTTCCCACTGATATCAGTAATCTGTCTTTTTTGGCAGAAAAGCAGCATAAAAATGCCAGTCATCTCATTGTCATTGTCATCACAACCATCTATTGGACCCACCTTTTGACCTCTTGCATCCCTCTTGCATCCCAGATTCATCCTGGCTAACCTATATTGTTTTTGCTTCTTTTAAGGTAAAGGTAAAGGGACCCCTGACCATTAGGTCCAGTCATGGATGACTCTGGGGTTGCAGCGCTCATCTCGCTTTACTGGCCGAAGGAGTAGGCGTACAGCTTCCGGGCCATGTGGCCAGCATGACTAAGCCACTTCTGGCGAACCAGAGCAGCGCACGGAAACACCGTTTACGTTCCCGCTGTAGCGGTACCTATTTATCTACTTGCACTTTGACGTGCTTTTGAACTGCTAGGTTGGCAGGAGCAGGGACCGAGCAACGGGAGCTCACCCCGTCACGGGGATTTGAACTGCCAACCTTCTGATTGGCAAGCCCTAGTCTCAGTAGTTTAACCCACAGTGCCACCCGCGTCCCTCTTTTAAGGTACTCCTTTTAAAAAAAAGTTTTGATCTTTTTGAAGAGCACACACACACACCTTTGGGTCAGCCACGCCGGGCAGGTGAGGAAGGAACTGAATGGAAATGGTTGCGTGAAATTATCAAAATACCGAGAAGGGATAGGGGAAATTATGCTTTCGCATCCATTACAAGTGAACATACCGTATGTATAAGTAAGGCTTGCCAAAGGGGCAGGGGAGGAAGGACAGGCAACCAAGCATGGCAGGCAGACACTGAAGAAAGAGCGAAGTTACTTTCTCTTTAAAAGATGACACCTCGATCGACTATCCAATAGCTTAAAGAAGCCTTGTTCTCTGCAGGGAATAGGACACCTGTGTAATGACCCGGGAAGGTCTTACCCTGCTTGATTGAGGACGACTCGCCCCTGCTGCTTTCCCCTTGATTGAGGAAAGGGCAGCTGCTACCGAGGTCTCTCTGGTGATGGTGGGCCTTTCCGTCTGTCCTCCTTGGGGACCCCACAGGTTGTCTCCAGCCATGGTGATGTTGACTGGCGGAGCTCTACCTCTTTTCAAAAACAGACACGATTGCAAGATTCATTGTGGAAAGACTTTGTGTTGAAGGGAGGGGGCATGAAGCATCGGGGGTGGGAGAACGACACCGAGAGAAAGAGACGATCTTTGCTCCTTCTGCAGTGTGTATATCGTGTGCCGTTAGGCTCTGGAGTCACAAACAAATATGATTAAAAAGAGTTATTAGCACAAACAGCAAAGGAAATAGCTAAGCTGACTGCAAAAAATTAAATCAACACAGAACTGGTATGGCAGAAAGGGAATTAAAATTTGATTTAGGGGAATTATTTGTAGCACAACATTAGAAGTCAGTAAGCTAATTCCAAAATCTGCACTTCCTTAAAAACGGAGGGAATTTATTTTCAATATGATCTTATTGTAATTATCAGTATGATTCACTGCCTGCATGAGTACATGAGCCAGCGACGAAATCCATGGAATGTCAAGAAGGCTTATCTCTTCCCCTGCCTCTTTGGTTTCTTTCTTTCTCTCCTCCTGTGCCTGTGTGAAGAAGAGAAAGAAGACTGCGTAGTGCCTTGCGGAGTATAAAAGCAACATTTCTTGAAATGTACTTTTTGAGCTATCTCTGGATTCCAATCTTCCCACTCTTTTGAGCCAGCAAATCTGAGACTTTTGGAACAACTTCTAGAATTTATGCCTAAATCATCACCCTGTGAGAACTCAAGTTGATAAACCAAGGTGAATCTTTCTTCATTGATGTTTGAAAACTAAACTAATATTAATACCTGGTTTTTCATTTTTGAATGGGTGTTATGGAGATGAATTAGACAAGAAACTTTCCCACAACAGATGTTATTTCTTTTGCCATATTGCCACTTCTGGCCAAACACTATTTATAAGGTTTTAAAACATTTTTAAAGCCCTACAAACCCCACTTACCACTTTCATCTCCCTTGGGTGGCTGGGAAGGGGTGATTATAATCTGCCCCCAGACTCCTCACTTTTATTTCATCCAAGGATTGTCTATTTCTACAGCAAACCCCAGCCAGCATAAACATTAGCAAAATCTGAAGGACCAGGGTTTGCCTCTGCTGATTGAAACGATAGTATTTTCTAAATGTACATATGCAAATATACTTTAGCATATGCAAATCTGTGCCCCCCCTTTTGTCATCTCTCTCCCTCTCCCTCTCTCTGTCCACTCTTCTTTCGTGATGTGTAAGTGACTGGTGAATATAAACACAATGTTTCAATCTTCTAAACCAGGGCTCAGCAACCTTTTTCAGCCGTGGGGGGGCGGATTATATTTTTTTGCGGGGGGGGGGGGAATGAATGAATTCCTATGCCCTACAAATAACCCAGAGTTGCATTTTAAATAAAAGCACACATTCTACTCATGTAAAAACACCAGGGAGGCCCCACAAATAACCCAGAGATGCATTTTAAATAAAAGCACACATTCTACTCATGTAAAAACATGCTGATTCCCGGACTATCCGCAGGCCGGATTGAGAAGGTGATTGGGCCGCATCCAGCCCCTGGGGCTTAGGTTGCCTACCCCTGTTATAAACCATGGTTTGAGGGGTTGGTAATATGCTGTGGGTCATGTTCTTCCTTCGCCTCCTCTTTTGCTATTGTTCCCCGTTTTATTTTTTCTGGTTCTGCTTCTAACCATTATCAAGCAAACGATGCTTAGGGCAGGACTATGGTTTGCAATTCTCTTCAAGCTGCAGTTTCAAATAATGGTTTGGACATAATTCCTTGTTAGCACACAGTATAGTATTCCCACTCACAGCAAACTATGCTTAGGAAAGGGAGAGGAGAGAGTGAATAAGCACTGGGCACGTTTCCAAGCCTCTCAATCAAAATGGGACCATGACGTCTGAATTAGTTGCATGGGCACTGGAGCACTTGCTCAGGAACCCAGAAATGTCTCTGGAAAAGTCATACTGCTTGAGGCCTATGCTGAAAAGGGAGAAGTTAACCACATTCATAGCCCTTCAGCCATGAAGCAGCAACGTTGAACAAGGTTGCCAGCTCTTCAGCTGGCCACTGTAGCTATGACCATATCACCTGCTAATTCCAGCATATCAAGCTGCTATTAAAGTCTGGCAGCCCTAACATTGAGAATCTGGTGGGATGTCTGTTCACGTATGTCTGGGCATCAGATGTATCTAAGCAGCTCAGCTAATTCCCTAAATATGTTACATCTGTACCCAAACTGTTAACTTAATTTCAATACCTCAGTTTAAGACGTGATCTTGATCCGCTCGTAGTGGGCCGAAAATACTTTCTGTGTGAAAGCCTGCTGGAAGCCTGCCATGATTTTTCTCATACACCCCACCCCACCCCACCACCACCAAATTTTCATTGTCTCTCCATTGTTCTCCTGTTTCCTCTTCCCCCACACTTGGAATCCTCTCCGGGGGTCCAGATTGAGGGGCAGCTTGTGAAGCTTTCACAGTAGCTAACCACAGCCAACTTGCCAGGGCATTATGAAGTTTGTTTTTTAAGAAAAAAAGAATAAAATAAAAATGAATGTTTTCATTGTTTGGATTTTTAAATACTTTGTTGTGTTTTTTTATTCAAAATCTGTGCACTGCAGACAAAACAATTAGGAAATGCAAGCAATGCTCTCTGCAAACAACCCCAGGGTTAAATTCATTCCCAACATGGATATGGAGCAAAGTCCTCTCCACTAGCGTAAATCAAAATGGTTTGATTTACTGTGGTGACTAATGCTGATTCATATGAACTGCAGATCAACTCTACATATGTGGCTTTATTTTTCCCCGCCCGCCTCCCTGCACAAAGCTCTTAATATGTTTCTTTAGATTGTTCTCGAATTGTCATAAATACCATGCTACAGACACCACAAAAATAATGGCAAGTTGGAACACATCTGAGTGACATATAAAATTTGCTCTGTGGCAGATGAGCACCCTGGAGGTGCACAGGTTTGTCATAATATATAAGGAATCTTGGAGCTGATTAAATTATGTCTCTGTGCCAGTGTGTGTGTGGTGTGTATGTGTGTGTGTGTGTGTGTGTGTGTGGATTCAGGAGTATAACTGATTTGTTCTAGAGCTGATTTGTTCAAATGGATGATCTGTGACATTATTTGGTTCATGTTTTCAAAGATGTCTCGATGGGGGCAAGGGTGTGTGTATGAGAGAAACCCAAAATGTAAATATCACATCATGAAAAGTGCTGAGTGATTCCCAAACAACTGATGCCAAGTTACCAGCAGTAAACAACCAGATTCCCACTCCTTGTGCCATCACCACTTTTATAAACTTTTTGAAACAAGACTAGAGATTCTGTCTTTCTAATCAATATTCCACTGACCTGAGGAGCAAATAAAGAACGGGGGAGGGGAAGCAGAAAAATGAATTGTCTCGTAATAATATTGTTGCACATCATCCCAGTCTCCAAGCCGTGCAAGATTCCAGGGGTTCAAGATGCTAACCCAGGACTCCGTTTCCTGGGAATGAGGGACAGCAGAGACTGTGGTGTCTTTATGATATAGGATTTATTTGCACATATATGCAACCTGAGCCTAGGATGGAGGGGCTCACTCGCAGCATTAACTCACAGATTCTGCTTCTCCCATCATCATAGCTTTAGATTCAAGCAGAAATCAAGCACGGCTCTCCCTCTTTGGCTTCTGACTGCTTCTAACTTTCATCTCTCTCACACAACTCTATTGTCCTTCAATCTAACTTTTTTTTTTCTGGCAAGGGCTCCTTCATTGATTTTAACCCTTGCTGGATCCAGGAATTAGAAGGGACTCAGGCATACAGCCTATGCGGCCCCCCTCCAAATTCACAACACAATTCATCCTTAGTTCAGTCTTCAAGGGGTGAAAGCTCCTAGCGATTCATGGGGCTGGCCAAAGTGGAGGCCACCTCTTTAGCAGATGACTACGTTCTCATTTTCCAGACCAGACTAGCTTTTATTCCTAATCAGTCAAACCTTGCTTGTTTTCACTTTCTTTCTGTTTCCCTCTCTTAACTCTACTCCCCATAGAGAGATAAACAACACAGATTATTATTATTTTTACCAGTAGAACCTCTGTTGGGACCCAATGAACATAATGCTTCCTCCTGCAATCCAGCTGGGCAAAAGCATCTGAGAGGCAAGATGTGACTTAGATGGAGGCCAATGAAGGGTGTAACCTGGGAAGAATCCTGAGGGCAGGACAAAGAAGGCTGGAAGTCCACAACCCGGTTTGAACACCCAAAATCCCAAGGTGCATCCTGTTTGTATTTTTTTATTTTGAAATGTATCAGATAGAGTGTTTTTGTCTTATTTGTTCAATCTAGCAAGGTACAAGAAGCATGCAGAGAGTACAGTGGAAACTCGGTTTATGAACACCTCGGTTTACGAATTTTCGTTTTACGAACGCCGCAGACCCATCTGGAACGGATTAATTCACTTTCCATTACTTTCAATGGGAAAGTTTGCTTCAGTTTATGAACGCTTCAGTTTATGAACAGACTTCCGGAACCAATTACACCCATGCTTCGGGTTAAGTACGCTTCAGGTTGAGTATTCCGCGGACCGTCTGGAACAGATTAATCCACTTTTCCATTACTTTCAATGGGAAAGTTCGCTTCAGTTTATGAACAGACTTCCGGAACCAATTGTGTTCATAAACCGAGGTACCACTGTAGTTCTAAAAGGTAGAAAACAAAAATTGGCATTCTGACTAATGCTCCTCATTATACTGGCGCCTTTCTTGGTCTTTTCATTGAAACTCCATTTTGACTTGAATACTGTTACTTTGCATTCTTGTGGAGGTGTTTATGGATTTTGCATTTGGCTTGCTTTGTGGTTGTGTTTTTGGTACAATGTTTGTACCGAAAGTCTGTTGTGCAAGCAAAACTGCAACATTGGACACAATCCATTGTCTCTTTGCAACTTTTAAATTGGTTGGTAAGTCGTGCCCAGAAGGAGAGTCAGAAGTGGTTGACCATTCTGGCTGGCTTTCTGCTTTTAGCCTGCGTTTTACTATTATAGCATGTGGGACAGTGATATACACAATGGACAAATGAAGACAAATAATGGAGCTAAACATCATTGGCTTGGGTAAAATTAGGGAAACAGTAAACTTTCTGATCCAAGTGTATCCACTGGAATCATGTGAATAATATGTAAACATTTTCTAAGCAGTCCTAGTAAAGTGTCAGAAAACCATTATATCCAGATAAAGATTCTGTCCCGTCCCATTTCAATGTCCAACAGGAAACTGGCACATGAAACTGGAAAATATGAGTTGGGGGGTTGCTTGGTCTCAGTTGGGAAAGTTATGTACGTCTGAAACGGGGTGGGAAACACAGCCTATAACTTTGGCTGTGCAAGCTCTCTTGATGAGGCCTGTCAGAAGCTTGTTACACTGAAATAAATGCTCCTTGGCTGTCTTTTTGCTCCCTATTGAAAAGAAAGCAAACCTGTAACTTGATTCTTAAACAAATTTCAAATGGTGTCATCATTGCTAATGGTTCTTTTACAATTCAGTTCATCACTTTAGGCAAATAGCTCTGATTCATAAATTCTCCAATTGTCAAAACAACATAAACGATCGTTTATCAAAATGCAATAAATCTCGGCAAGCAATGAGATAGTGTAAAGAAGACTTGCTGTTGTGTACAGGGCTCTGCTTCCTTGGCTGCACTTAAAGGGCCATCCGTGAGTGGATAGGCATTGAAATTGTTGCTGTGAGTTGCCTAACATTTTGCACGGAAAGCATTCAGCCTGCGAGCTTTAGTGGTCCTTTGGAAACCTCAGAGCTACTTCCGTCAGCGACGGCGCTTCTCCAGATGGTATGAGGCTAACCTCTTAGCTTAAACATCTTTTTAGCATTCTTTCCTTGAAGCTCATCTCCAATGTAAAATCAGGCGAGGCATTTGAAATCTGTCAGATCCTCAAGATGCTGCCATGCACGCTTTTCACTTCGGAAACCTTGAGGGCCCTGGCTTCAAGCTAGGAGGACCACATCAGCGAAAGATGCCATGTAAGGAAATGTCACTTACGTGTCCATGCTAAAATTAGGGCTAAATGAACTGCTCTCCCAATATAATATGCATTTCCGGATTTGCTTGGGTGGGAAGCCAAAGTCTATCCACCCACCCACCTCCTCAGATCATCATAGGCTGTTAAATTAGAACAGAACTAAAATGTCATCTGTAACGCTGGGGCGGGTATGTGACGAGGTTTCAGTGTTTTGACTGGTGGTGGAACCATCTCCAAAGAACGTAGTGGTGGCAGTGAGTCAGTTCACGCAGTCTCTTGTCTCCTGTGTGTCCATATCTACATAGCAGTGAACGTTCATGCAAGTTAGCAAGCAGAGGGAGGGCCATAGCTCAGGGGTTGAGCTTCTGCTTTGCATGCGGAAAGTCCCTGTTTCAATACTCAGCATCTCCAGGCAGCACTGGGGAAGTCTCCTTTCTGAACCCCGGGGAACCACTGCCAGTCACTGTAGACAGTGCTGGGCTAGGTGAGCCAATGGCAGCTTCTGGTGTTCCAGTTGCCACAACTAAAACAGCAACTGCTGCAGGGGGTGGGGTGAGCCCTTATTGGGAGGTATCACTTGGTGGCCTTGCAGGCAGGGGACATTCCCAGCCCTGCTTGCAGATGCCGGGGAGCGCAATGCATGCATCAATCTGGCTACTAAATGGCCAGCAGCACCCAGCATTGGCTCTAGGCCACTGCTGTTACTGACCAACACTGGATTCTGCTAGCCTATCCAGCTTTGCCTCTGCCAGGAGAACCTGTTGATAGATGCTGACGGTCACTGAGCCCATTGCACAAGCTGCTAATGCTGCGTAGAATCATTTATGTCTACAATATGTGAAGCAGAAACCAAGCCCAGAAAGATGCATAGGTTCCCATTCCACACACTACATTTCTGATAATCTATGCAGATGCAGAACAATATCTCCTATTGCAAAGTATGACACAGCATAATATATCAGTGGCTGCATGTGAAATGAAAATACCGGTAGGAGTATCACTTCATTATACCCATTGACTCTGTGTGTGTGTTTTCTGTCTCACCCATCAATATGACTTTCGTTTCTTTATGAAAGTTTTAATCTGTGGAACCGAAAGTTGAAGCTTTTCGATAAAATTTGAGACAGTGAAGGGACTTGATCACTAGAGACATGATCACTCCACAAATGAGATAATTATATATGATCTTGTGGAAGAAAACATAGATTTTCACATTTTAATCTGAAAGATTTCACATGAATCAAGCCAAGAATAAATAAATTTGAGAAGTTTTATGAAGCCAAATTAGCCCATTGAAAATTCATGTGGGTGAATTTCAGCTAGATTTATTATGCTCTTCCTACCATTTAGAAGGCATGAACTAAATTAACATTTATGGCTCTACAGAAGTGAAAATTGCTTGCTAGTCACTTCTGAGTTTCCTCTGCAATGTATACATAATGTATTGAGTGTATCGTGTTCTAAATTCATACAGGCCATTAGTGAGGCCCAACAAACCTGGTCAGTGCCCTGCCTTGACTGACTATGTGCCTTCCCCCACAACCTTCCCCAACTGGTGCCCTACAGAGATTTGGGACAACAACTCCCATCTGTCTCAGGCAGCAGGATCAATGGCCAGAGATTATAAGAACTGTTGTCCAAAGCATCTCAAGGGCACCAGTTTGGGGAAAGCCTCCATAGAACATGCCCCCAAGTGCCTTGGCAAATGAGTTGATATAGAAAGGACCATAGAACCATAGAATTGTAGAGTTGGAAGGGGCCACAAGGGTCATCTATTCCAACCCTCTGCAATGCATGAATATTTCACCCAACATGGGGCTTGAACCCACAATCCTGAGATTAAGAGTCTCATGCCCCACCGATGGGCAAAAGCTTGAAAACTACTCTTGTAAACCAGCAGTCTCTTTAAGAATGTTGTTGTTGTTTAGTCATTTAGTTGTGTCCGACTCTTCGTGACCCCATGGACCATAGCACACCAGGCACTCCTGTCTTGCATTGCCTCCCGCAGTTTGGTCAAACTCATGTTCGTAGCTTCGAGAACACTGTCCAACCATCTCATCCTCTGTCGTCCCCTTCTCCTAGTGCCCTCCATCTTTCCCAACATCAAGGTCTTTTCCAAGGATTCTTCTCTTCTCATGAGGTGGCCAAAGTATTGGAGCCTCAGCTTCACGATCTGTCCTTCCAGGGAGCACTCAGGGCTGATTTCCTTAAGAATGGATAGGGTATTCTCTTTAAGAATACCCTAACGATTAACAGCAAAAAGGGTGCCTATGTTAGGAAATGGGGAAAGAGGTGTTGATTGTTGGTTGCAATTTGCATGTATTGTGGAATCCTATCCAGGCAGGATCCAATCCACCTATTGCTGCTCCTTCAGGGTCATTCCTTTCAGAGGGACTTGTTTGCTGTTTCTGCACAAGCCCAGCGGAAATGGAGACAGAGGAGCAGCAATGCCTGGTGAATTGTGGCCACATCTCTCCGAGAATTCCCATTAAAATCTGTTCCCAATGCCAGACATATTTTATTTCATCTTTTACTGCATTAGTCTTCCATTGGATCCTGCGAACATCTGATTAGAGTTACCTTAAAAGTTTGGAGTTTATATTAGAGATGAGAACAAATAATAAAGAAAAGAAAAGGGAGGAGGGAGAAGCCCTGATCACAACAACCTTGAACTTTGAGAAAGTTCAGATCTGGATCCAGATTTTACAGCTGGGCCCCATCCTCTTATTTAAACATCTTCCAGGGCTGAAGATTGTTGCAACAGACTACAGAAAATGTTCAGAACCACATTTTGTGTAGCTGCTCATACTTTCCTCTAATTATTCCCACCCATTATTTGCCCTTTAATCTCTAATGCAGTCATTAAGAGCAACAATCCCCAATGCCCTGCCCTTAAAGTGTTCTTCATTCCAGTGAAGGCTGCAATGAATCTCAGCTCAGAAGTGACTTGTCCATGCAACTACATGTGGATTATGTTGGGAACAGCCTTCACACGGGTGTCTATCTTTCACGATGCAGCCATAATTTCAGAAGCCATCATCACCGCGGCCTTAACAGATGCACAGAGAGATTCCACCGTGGGAGCTCTCTGTGTGACTGGAGGGGGCCCATGTGATCATATGATCCAGAAAGAAGGCAGACACGCTACATAGGTTACAGGGACCAACAGTTAATCATAGACTTGTAGAGTTGGAAGGGAGCAATGCAGGACTCTTTTGCCCAACGTGGGACTCAAAAACAATTTTGAGATTAAGTCCCGTGCTCTACTGAATGAGCTATCTCAAGACGGGGTGGGTGGGTGTCTGTGTGTGTCTGTGTGTCTGTGGATCATCAACCTTTCCCTGGCCTTAGAATGTGGGACTACATCCTACATTAGGCACGTCCATCATCCATTTCACCGCCAGGTGGTTTAATCCGGCCCCTGTGGCTGTTTATTTCCTTGGGTAAAATCCTATAAAACCAACTTTGGTTGGCCCTTTGGTTGGCCCTCACATCCTTTCACTTCATCAAATCTGGCCCTTTTTGAAAAAGGTTTGGACACCACTGTCCCACATGGACCATTGCCATCATGCTGTGAATCTCTGCCCACACACCTCTAGATAAGAATGTAAGAAGAGCCTGAATAGATCAGACCAGTGGTCCGTCTGCTCCAGCATCCTGTTCTCACATGGCGTTGGAGCATAGCCGTCATGGCTAACTTGCAATAAGTCCACCAGAGAAACAGAGATATATCCCCAGGGAGGCAAAAACATAAGCACCAAACATGAAACACATAAAAATCCTTCTCAGGCCTGCAAAAGAAGCAATCTTCCCCCCACAAACAGAAGATGGGATGCTGCCGGTCTCCTCCAATAACTCCGTAGAAAAGCTGAAAGAGCTTGTATCAAGGTCTGGGTTTCCTTGCCCTAAATACCAGTTATTACAAAACTTCAGGAGAGTCCCTGCCTCATAGAGTCTTCCATCCAAAGGGCGGGCAGTTAATTAACCCAGCTATTAAGATCGTTGTCTCTAATGTTCCAGTTGCTCTATGGCAGGGACGTCGAACTCCCAAGGGACTGCGATCTACTCCCGCGGGGGGGGGGGAGTGATCTACCCATGGGGGGGAGGTTCAGAGTGATTGAGCTTTTTTTAGGAGGCCAGACCAAAGTTGTTCACCTTTTATTAAACAGCCAGCATGCAGAATTAAAATAAATCGCTCACCAACAACGCAGATGCTAACACACGAACGCAGCACTACAGCAGACAAAAGAGGAACACACACTAAACGCGACACAGGGAAAGACCAAGGGGGGAGGGGGCGGAGACATGATTCTAAACAACGCGAGTGATAATGATCCCGCGATCGCCCACAATCATATGGGGATTGACCTGTCGATCACGGTCAACTGGTTGGACACCCCTGCTCTATGGGGCTGACATAGGGGAAACTGGTATAAAATCTGAAATAGAAGTCCTACAAAATAAATTTATGAGGCAGATTTTGGGGCTTCCCTGCAGGACATTGGCAGCCCGCCACAGAACTGAGTTGGGCCTCCCCTTTCTTGCAGCCAGAATTGATCAAGCCTATCTGGGATACTGGTGCAAGCTAAAGGCCTTCCAGGATCATACTCTTACTAAGTTCTGCTGGTTAGAGGAACTAAGGACAGGGGGCTGGGCACAAAAGTGTCAAGATAAGCTTAGGGCTTATAATCTGCAAATGGACAACTACTTAGCCCTTAGCCCACATGACCTTAGAAATTGGATTTTTGATCAGGATGCCAACCAAGACAGAGCATCCATCATTTCTGCCTGTTACTCTACTTGGTGCCCCCAAATTAAGACCAATCACTCAAGACCCCGTTACCTCGAGACTCTGACCTTCCCACAACCTTGTAGAACTAAGATTCCAACAGATGCCCTCAGCATATTTAGAGGGGAGATATCGGAGAATTCCCCATATGGATCACAAATGTATATATGGGTGCAATCAGGTAGAGGACATTACAAACTATTGGCTGATTTGCCTACTGTATATACAACGCCCAGAGGAAAATTTATATCACCAATTCTTAATTGGCTTCCAGGTTGATTTGCACAGGAAGTGACAGTTGAACTCCTAGCAGATAAACATCTATACATCACGCACCAGGTAGCCAAATTTGCGCTGGCAGCCAAGCAGTTCCAGCTATGTGAATGCACTCCAATCTTAAATTTTAATGTTGTAAATTTATTTTATGTTGTAAACTGCTACAGGTTACATTGTATGATTTTAGATGAAAGTTTCCTTTTATTCTGTGTCGTCCATTGTAAAGGCCGTTGGCTATTTACAATAAAAATTGACTCGCCCTGCCTCGTGCATTCCACGCAAGCCTTTCCCTAAAGCCATCTTGTCCCCACCTTGGCAGCAGAACTACAGAAGAAAGCGTCCAGGTACACAGCCACATGTTGGAAGGAACCGAGTCATGTTTGCAGACCTCCCTTGGATCAGGGTCGACAAACAAAAATACAACTGGGAGGACAGAGACTAAATTGTTTGAAGACGTCAATGTCCACTTCTTACATAGTAAGACTGGGGTCACCTGAAGCAGGCTGCATCTAACTGAATGTTTCTGTTAAGGTTCAATGCTATCTTAGCTAAGAGTAGCCTTTCTTTATTTCAAGTTCTATTTTCAAAAACCCAGTTCAAAGTATAAAGCAGAGCTTCCTCTGATGTCTTTCAATTGTGGGTGCCAATGCTTCGCCTTCTAAGACAGCGGGGCAGTGTGTACAGCGATGGCTTAACGTGTTAAACTGTTCCACATTTTGGAGGCTTGTACAACCGGACCTCACCGTGGAAACAAAACCGTCCTTTCTCTGTGACCATGCGCAGTGCTCTTCAATAGGGGCAGCATGCTCATTTAAGGAAAGAGCTGGTTGGCTCCATTGGCTGAGTGGGAAATCATCTCCCTACCCCACACCACCCCCACCCCACTTCTGTGCAAAAGGGAGCAGTAGGGGAAAAGTTTAAATCAAAGGGAAATTCCTCTGGTACCATGTTCACAATGTTTATCCCAGTGGGATATGATAGAGTATGTGAAATGGCTGTGTTTCACAACAATTATGAAAGAGAAAAAACATGTGGAATAAATATAACGCATAACAAAGAACAGCGGTATAAGTTCAAGTGAACCACTGAGTATGTCACAACTAATAATGTATTTACTGTGGAGGCTTCAATGAGTTTATTGGTTAGAAGGGCTTGGTTTTGCCCTCATCTGTAGTTTTGCTCCATCGTCCCTTCTAGGGGCGCTTCTGTTGCAGGTAATTGCCTCGCTTGTATATAAAGGCCTGGCGGTGCTGGTGGGGTTTCTGTGACGTTTGCTTGTTAGGGGGTGTTATTATGGGGCAGGGAAAGAAAGAGAAAGACATGATAGTTGGTACACAGGTTGTAGGTTGGGGCGGGGGGAGTGGATTTATGGTCAGCATTTTGCTGAGAAAGTGGGGAGGAGTTATTAGCCTCTGTGCAATAAAGTATATTCACAGGCATAGAAAATGGCATCTGTCTTGTTTAGGAATGGAGGCAATTGTACTGTGTGACACAATGAACCTCCTTAAGACGTTATGTATCATTGCACCCTTTAAAAATGCAGTACACTTTTCATTGATCTTTCCATTTCGTTTTGATTTAAAATGCAGATCTTTCCCGCCGTCAAAATCTTAGCATTTTTTTTATGTGTAAATGTGGAGGGAGGAGGGGAAGAAAATCCATTTCAGACACATGCAGCCTCCATAAATTACTTTTTGTGGTTGAAACAGTATTCGCTTATGTCATGGGTTGAACATCCCCCTTTATTAGAATGCTATTTATTGCCACCAGCTGCAGTGCTTAGCTAAGAAAGTTCTTGACACCAGTGATTGCTTTCAGCACCAATGCTTCCGGCTGCTAACAGGGGCTTCTATTTCCAAATGCAGTCACCCCTTGTAAGCTCTTCCTTCTGGCGCACAGATACCGCCTGTCATTGTTACCGGGTGGCGTAGGTGGGGGATGGGACTGAACCCATGGACGCTATGTGATCACTTGGGCTGCAAATCTCCCAAGCCTTTGAGATTTCTCGCCTAACGTTGCTGCCACAAAAGCCTCCAAATGAGTACAGGAATGCATGAGATCCTATCAGTTATGGATTCATTTTCTTTCCTCTAAAATGAAGTTACGATTTCAGCTCATGAGCAAAGGGCAATTCACACAAGGCGCAAACTGCACGGGGGAAGCACCCAATTTCAGCTGGAGAGGCGCTTGCAGGGCCTGTATTGCTTTTCCAAGCCAGGGGTAGCTAGACAAAAGTAATTACTCTTCTTCTGTAAAAGGCTGTCATTACTCTTGCATGAATAGTTTAGCTCTGCTATTTCCTTGCCTGCCTTTCTCCGTCAAATTCAGGGAAACCAAGCAGGCTCAAAGCAAAAGTAGCCAAGGTTGGGGGGGGGAGTTCCTGCACATTTTCTAGTGGGCACTTAGCTGAACGTCTCCAGGTAACTCTCCAAAACTGCTTGCATGTGCCTCTGTAGATATATCCTATTATTTTGTTAATATGATTGGTCACATATATTGGGCCCACTGGTTTGAGAACTTCTCTTTCTCTATCCCTGATTATGGTCACAACACGTAATTGGCCTCAAGTAGTCAGAAGTGCCAATCAGAAGCAGGAGGAGACTTGGATGTCATTAATACAGAATTGCTCTGATGCCTTAGCAAAAACATTTTGAGCAGGTTGAGCATCAATGTTCTGCATTCTGTAGTTAGCAACGTCTCATTTGGTTGAAGGTTCCCATTGCAGTCTTCAGAAACACAAGCCGCCAAAAAAGGTGTGTGTGTGTTTTGGCAGTGTACTTTCGAAAAATCATGTGCAATGTGCACTGACTTCAACAAAACCTGATCACATGCAAGTTTGATAGATAATCCTGGTCAGGGCAGTCTCGAGCAGGTCGGCCGCCCTGGCATTGAGGGGCGGAGATCGCTCTGGCGCCCCTGCTCTCGCAGGGCGCAGCATGGTTTCCGCACACCGCGCCACCAGGGGTCTACCTAGAGCCGGCCCTGATCCTGGTTTAAATTACACCGATTGTCTACTTCTCTCCTACTCTCTTGGGATTCGTCACTCTTTCATCGCCCAGTCCCTTAATTGCCACACTGCAAAGGGTCTATGGTTCTATTTGGTTCTATGGGTCAGATCTGACCCCACCCCAATGGGCCAACATTGGCAGGTGGTTGAGGCAGCCCATCTGTCAATCACATGGCATCAGACGAACACCTGTAGGGACCTGCCATGCACAGCCTAATTGGGCAGGACTGAACCCCACCATCCATCATCTGAGGCCTACTGTAAGCTAAGGCTTCCTGTAACTAAGTACATATCACTGAAATAACCACATATTTTCTCCTTGCCTAGCCATGCCTCCATCTCTGCCTTCCCCTGTTGTTTCCCTATGGACCTGTTTTAGAATGGAAGCCCCTGAGGAACATACAAAGCTGTCTTATGCTGAGTCAATCCATTGGTCCATCTAACTCAATATTCTCTACACTAACTGGCAGCAACCATGGGTGGCAACTTGAATAAAATATTGGGGGGCAGGTAAGCCCTGCCCTGCATAATCAATCACATGACACAGTGCACACACCCTGTTTGAAAGGCAATGTCCATCAACAGGGGGGGCGGCTCAAATATTTTATTGGGGAGACCGAAGACCGCTTGGCCACTAGGAGTTGGTTTCTATTGCAGCAGCTCTCTAGGATTTCAGACAAGGACATTCCCAGCCTTGCCTGGAGGTGTTGGGGATTGAATCTGGGAACTTCTGCAAGCAAGGTGGAGCTGTGAATCCTTCCTTGGGGTAGGAACTTCGTAAAACATCATGCTTATGATTAGCCAATTGTGATGTACATAGATGGTGCAAGCATCATTGGAAAAGGAGGAGGAGGAGGAAGAATTCCTTCCACACTAAAGTGATTAGGGGTTTTGTTGCTATTGTTAAACAGTTGGGAGTCAGAAATCCTTGCTGATCTACTGCAAATTGGCCACAGATCTACCAGTAGTGGGAATAAAACATAGCATTAATTTAGAATTACTTGAACATCTGGAGAAAGGCCTGAGAAAAGGTGTTGTTTGGGGTTTATGTCATGGGTGAGTTTAAAAATCAAACTGAAATAAAGTCCCTCGGTTCTTTTTCAGAGGCTAGAAATCTGTTGAGCTGTTTAAAAAAAAACTATTTCCGAAAAACTGCAGAATTTAAAGCAGGGCAAAGATTAACATACACATTTACACAAGGGGCTCTTAGGATCTCAGTGAAGCTATTCTTAAGACAGATACCTCTTCAGGGTTCCAGTTCCCAGTACTTAAGGGGCATTATATTGCAATATAAATGTTACATTATATCTTTCTTGTGCCATGTGATCATAAATATCTGTCTGGCTTGAATGAAAATGAAATTAATTGAACTGCAGCTTTCTTCCAACATACTGGAAGATACTGCATTTGCCCATCACTAGACTTGCCCATCAGTCACCCACAGGTGACCGCACCTCATCCCTCTACAGTGTGCCAGAAGAGGCAGAGCAGCGGTGAAAATTCAGAGGTCCTTCCCCAAAGTGGATTGCACTGAGGACGTAAATGTAACCCACCTGCTCTTTCTGCATCTATAGAAGCCTCAGAGACCTGGATGCTCTCAACACGATCAAGATTGGCCCAAGAGATTTTGCTGCCTACAGTGAGGGACAAGATGGTACCCTTTTCCACATTCCAAGCACAGAAGCCAAAAGGATTGTTAGCTTAGTCTTAATTCAGCATTGGTGTTAGGATAGTGCCCTCCACAACACCTGACACAGCAGGCTAGTTTAGGGGGAGCAAAGAAAACACTGTCCAACAACAGAGGAAGCGGCTTCATACTGAGTCAGACCATTGGTCCATCTAGCTCAGTATTGTCTACACTGAGTGGCAGCAGCTCTCCAGGGTTTCAGGCAAGAGTATCTGATTTGCAAATGACGGGGATTGAAATTGGGGTCTTCTATGTGTAAGGCAGATGCTCCACCACTGAGCCAGGGGCCATCAGAGGAACAGCCAGGGGCTGCTGCTACTGTCCCCCAGCATCTGCTGCCTGAAGCAGGGGTCTCGCTTTATCTAATGGCAGGGCCAGCCCTGCATACACTTTCAAGTGGATGGAGTTCTTCTAAGCTTTTGTTAGGTGCAAAAGAATCATAAGTGAAAAAAGCAAACAAAGGTAAAGGTAAAGGGACCCCTGACCATTAGGTCCAGTCATGGACGACTCTGGGGTTGCAGTACTCATCTCGCTTTACTAGCCGAGGGAGCCGGCATACAGCTTCTGGGTCATGTGGCCAGCATG
The DNA here is from genome assembly GCF_965207765.1 of Zootoca vivipara. Taxonomy (NCBI): domain Eukaryota; kingdom Metazoa; phylum Chordata; class Lepidosauria; order Squamata; family Lacertidae; genus Zootoca; species Zootoca vivipara. The sequence continues at coordinate 96,492,881 of NC_142582.1, read as the reverse complement.
ACTAAGCCGCTTCTGGCAAACCAGAGGAAATGCTGTTTACCTTCCCGCCAGAGCAGTACCTATTTATCTACTTGCACTTTGACGTGCTTTCGAACTGCTAGGTTGGCAGGAGCTGGGACTGAACAACAGGAGCTCACCCCATCACGGGGATTCGAACCGCCGACCTTCTGATCGGCAAGCCCTAGGCTCTGTGGTTTAACCCACAGCGCCACCCATGTATATAGTTGTGTTTATAGTTGCTGCTATAAACTATAGTGGGGTAGCTGATTTGCATAATGCAAGTTTAACATTACACAATACGAAAAATGTTCTAGGTTAGATTTATTGTTTGTGTGTAATATATGTTGATACATGGTCTTTAGCAGATCCAAAGTGCTTTAAATACAGCTACCAATACACTCTTTTAGCCAGTTGGGGTTCCACGCCTGAATCTCAGCTTCCCTTCTGCAAACAAGAACTGGAAGGCAGGTGGCAGTATATTCTTCATTAATATTTGCAAACTGCCCAGAGTATAAAATGGATATGTGCCTAGGTATTATTGCTGGCTAGGGATTAGACTTCTAGACAGCATAATCACTTACAATAGCAGGTAATCTGAAAAAAATAATTTGGAACCTTTTAGTGTAGCTTGCACCAGGTGACATTAGTTTACAACAGACAACACTGAAATACACCGTAAGGAAGAGAAGCAACCCACCGGTTTGCATTGTGAACTAATAGCACCAACCTTGACTGTAACCTTTTCTTTCAGGGAGGCGGGGGGAGACTACTTAAAACCAGATCCCAAGGTCTACTGTTTACCAGTTTGTGAACCTTCCATGCAATGGAATAATATCACTTCTTAAACTCTAAGACTTAAGAGTAGCATTTCAAACAATCATTCCAAGGCCAAGGTTCTTGTTTTATACTTGCTTGGAAGAGAAACTTCCTGAATGACCCTGTAAAAAGTCTCCTTCTTCTGGTGGCATGGCCTCCAACGTTCAGCTACGCTTACGAGAGGCCGACTCTTATTTGGTTTGTCTTATTTGGCAATCAAGTCTTTGGCGTTCAATGAAGGCATATGTTTTGAACTCAAATGACTTCACTTCATATTAAAGTAAAGAATGTTTTGAAGTGTGCCCCTTTGCTAATCATAAGCAACAGATCTCTGCCTAATGGAATCCACATCTTTTGCATGCGAACTCTCTCCTTGCAAACAGAAGAAGAAGAAAAATCTCCAATGGCTGTAGCGTATGATTTCAAAATATCCAGCTCCTTTGCTTCTGCTTCTGTTGTAATCTTCTCTATGCCTTAGCCTTTTCTTTACTTTTTGACTGCCCAAACAATTCCCACTATTTTTTCTCATTGCTGCCATGACAAAATGCTATGAGAAAAGAGCTGGTCCTCTGCCAAAAACCTACTCCAGAGTTCAATATATGTTTCTTTCTTCAAGAGTCAATTGTTTTCCCTCTCTCCCAGGGGCTACTAGCTACCTTATTACCAGAAAGAATGACCCCATGCCAGCACAATTGAGATCCAGAAACTCAACAAAATTGTAACCCCCTCCAGTGGCGTCGGAATTCTAATCAAGAGCAGAGAGCCTGAAAGACAAATGTACTTGTGTATATAGCCACCATTTCAAGAGTGCGACTTCCTTACGTGCAAAGGAACCTATTTCATTTCCTTTTTCTTCGGAGTTTTTATTGCCCTTTTCCACGTAACCTTTACATTGCGAACGTCCTTAATGTGGAGGCCTTTTTGCATTTGGGAATTATTCCTACTCTGTTTACACAGTTTGCTGCCTTTTTACTACATGCCATCCATTTTCTGAGAGGCACAACTAGACATAGGAGGCCTCCTAGTTATTACCAACTTCTTCCTTTCTCAGTTTAACGCATTGGTGGAGCAACTGCTACGTTTATTCCTTACCCCAGATGAAATCCAGGTGTCAGAAGGAATAGAGCAGTTATGCTAGACAGGCTGCAAGTGGGAAAGGTATTCCAATGTCCTCATTCTAATGTGCTTTTGAATTCTAATTCTGGTGCTGGAGGAGACTCTTGAGAGTCCCATGGACTGCAAGAAGATCAAACCTCTCCATTCTGAAGGAAATCAGCCCTGAGTGCTCACTGGAAGGACAGATCCTGAAGCTGAGGCTCCAATACTTTGGAGAACCTCATGAGAAGAGAAGACTCCTGATGCTGGGAAAGATGGAGGGCACAAGGAGAAGGGGACAACAGAGGACGAGGTGGTTGGACAGTGTTCTTGAAGCCACCAACATGAGTCTGACCAAACTGCGGGAGGCAGTGGAAGACAGGAGTGCCTGGCATGCTATGGTCCATGGGGTTACGAAGAGTCGGACACAACTAAACAACAACAATGTGCTCATTGGAGGGAGTGTATTGTTCTGTGACTTGAGCTGGATGGTTTACTGTTGCCTTACAGCCCTATAATCAATATCCTCCATACCCTGGCCCAATTCACACCAACCCATGGCTAAGCATGAACGAACAAGCATTCCACTCCTCCCCAGTCCTGCTGCTCCTCTGCTACCTGGAGCAGGAGTGCTAACTTGGCCCCACAACTGTGGGTGCCCGGGGCCATGGGTGCCATGCAGCGTGCATGGCCCTGGCACCGAAAATTGTGGGTGCCTGGCTCCTTCATGGGGAATTTTGTGGGTGCTCAGGCACCCAGGGCCCCAGGGCGTTGGCACCTTTACCTGGAGTGAAGCCATGGCTTGGTGTTGCCTCCAGACCTCGGCTCATGGTTTGCCTTCCACAAACAAACCATGAGCAGTAAGTGAAAAACAGCTTATGCCTTGTGGGACAAACCATGAGTCTGGGTTTGAATATACAGTGGTATCTCCGGTGGTGGACAGGATCCGTTCCAGAGATCTGGTCAGATCCCGAGGTTTCTGTGCATGTGCACGCGGCAAAACCCATTAAAATACTTCCGGGTTTGCCGCGCATGCATCCCGAAGTTTATGTAACCAGAGGGTTACGTAAACAGAGGTAAGGCTGTAATGTTAAGCCAAACCATGTCTTAGCTTTGAATAGCAAGATAGCAGCAGGACTGAGGTAGAAGTGTAGCAGCTGAGATTCCCCCCCCCCCATTACTTGATTGTTCACACTTAAGCATGGTTTAGTTTAGCGTCATGTGTGAACTGGGCCACTGACTCATGCCATTTCAGAAACCTGGGACTACATAATTACTTTCATACATTTTTGCCACGGCCTATTTTCTGGGTAAATAAAGCAAACCGGCCAGCTTTCATGCATCACCAGCACCATCGAAGTCAAATGAGCCCAGTGAATCAGTTCTCATTCAGGGTTACTTCCAATGTGGCATTTCCCTGCTCATATTTTGAGAACACTACAATTCCCGGCAGATGTGTGTGCTATGATGCTGACACATGCTTTTTGAAAATCTCCTGAATCTTTATCTACAGTTTAACGCATCTCAAACCGGCAAGTTACTTTGCTGTTGAGACTCATGTTGAACTTCTCTCGAGTCCATGTTTAATATGGAAGTCTATTGGGGGGGGATTGCTTGTGTTAACTCATAATTGGAAAATGGTCATGTGAATCAGACCTCACAAGAGAAAACGGCAAAAGAGATGTCATCTTTCTCTCTCAGTGTATCACCCTAAAAATCTCAACATGTCCAATAAACTCCTTGTGGATGTGGAAGTCACTTGATATTCCCTGATGAACCTCTGGAGGAAAGTAATCAAAACTTTGGACTGTTACAATTCATGGAGTCATTCGTCAGCAGAGCACATGTTTCCCCTGTTCACACAAAGCCTGTATATGTTTATCTAAAGATACAAAATAAGCTTTGGAGTTACCAAGTGTCTGAAAAAGATAAATAGGGGGGATTAGAATGCGTGCATCTTCATGAATAGGCTACAAGTTTGCCACAAAAGTCTCTTATTAGAGAAAACATTCTGTTTTGGAGTGTAGCATTATGTACATATAACTAAACTGTGATCACCATCTCCTTTCACAGAATATTATTGTTCTACTGTTGTTGACACAGGCCAATCACATTGTTTATGTAATCATTATGCTAACAACCTCCCCACCCCCACCCCGGCAATATAGGAAGAACAGAAAAAATAAGACAAATTCTACAATGAGATAGTTACAAAATATGTGAATGAATGGAATTAACAGACCGTCGCCCCCCCCCCCGCTCCTCCCAAAAGTGCAACCGGTGCATCAGAATCTAACCTCATTCAAATTTTGTGCAGGGCTGTGTTTGAACTACTGTCTTGCCCCACAAATTCATAACAGAGAAGCTATCGCTGTATGGCTGGACCCAAAAGAAATATTGTCAGGAAACAAGGAAATTAAAAGGAAAAATAAAATCTCCAGATGTTCTTATGTGAGTATTTGTGAGTAGAGGGTCGGGAGGGCCTCAGAAATGCATGACAGAAAGCTCAGATGCAATGCCATGTTCAACAGGAACTTTTCTATTTGAAATATTAATTATTTTCTATATTTCATGGAGAGAAAAAAACCACATGAGCTGTTATCATTGCATGATACACTCCAAAGTTCTGCTTATATTCTGGCTTATTCTCCCTTTTTCTCTGCCTCTAGGCTGCCATAGAAAAAAACAAAATGTAAGTAAAATTTAAAGAGACAACATTCAGAAAATCACTATTTTAAAACAAAGCTTATGAAAAAATTTAATTAATATGGTACCTAATAAGCTTGCTTTGAAATAATGTGATGACTACTTTTCTAAATCTCATTGGAAAGATCCAGCAATTGTATACCCATTAATGAGGGTATATATCACAAAAATGATTTTACAAGTAAATAATGCTATACTGGAATTGACTTAAATTGTCTGATCCCATTGGATTTTCTCCTTCAGATAATTTCTGGTGAAGCTGGAGAATCAAATTGAACATAATTTGGTAATGAAAGTAGTCGATAATTGAGCTAAGTAGCTTGAACTTGTCAGTCACCTGTGACCTTCTTCTAGTTACACTTCATTTAAACTTTACCAAGCCAAGGGAGGCTGAGAGAGGAGAGTTGCAGAACAGCCCTCCACCCATATTGCTCCTCTGCCTGGGCTCCAGAAGTCTATCTGATTTGTATTAAATATGGAGATAACTAAGTAAACAGATTCTGATCCTTACACGACACAAAGGCTGCAAGCCTTGAGCAGCTGGCTTGGTTGAGCGCTTGTGGCTGAAACAACCTCAGAAGGACTCTCTGGATACAAATTAGTGTATTTGCAGAATATGGCTTTAAACACATATATTAAATGAAGAAATTGTGTCTTAGTTTCTTGTTTTGTGTGTGGCTTTTTATGATGGCTGGCTACAATAAGTGGAAGTGACCTCTCTGGACTTCAGAATGTGCCTTATAAAGGAGCTTTGCTTTCGGTGAGATTCACTAGCCAATGTGCTTGCCGATTAAAGTCCATGCCAGGTGGAAGGGAAGGGATGGAGCAACATGCAAACCCCTCAAGTGGTTTGTGATCCAATAAGGCAGGCTTCCTCAACCTCAGCCCTCCAGATGTTTTGTGACTACAGTTCCCATCATCCCTGATCACTGGTCCTGCTAGCCAGGGATCATGAGAGTTGTAGGCCAAAAAACATCTGGAGGGCCGAGGTTGAGGAAGCCTACAATAAGGTAAAGGAGCAGCTCTCCTTATTGGGGAAGGGTTATAGCTCAGTGGTAGAGCCTCTGTGCATGTAGAAGGCCCCAAATTTAATCCCTGCCTCTTCCAGTTAGGGCTGGGAGAGACTCATGCTTGAAACAGTGATGAACCACTGCCAGTCAGTAAAGACAATACTAAGCTAGATGGACCAATGGTCTGATTCAATATTAGACAGCTTCCTATGTCCCCATTTTGTCCTGCCTGTACTCTGAGATCTGCTGGTGAGGCCCACTTGCTGAAACCAATCGCTGAATAAGGTCAGATGATCTATACCCCCTCGGGGGGGGGTCTTTTTGGCAATGGCACCCAAGTTGTGGAACAGCCTCCTTGCTAAGGCTTGTCCTGCACCAACATTATCCATCTTTCAGTACCAGCTGAAGACCTTTCATTTCTACCAGGCATTATAAATTTGGTACCTATATGACCTGTGCTGTGACAGATGAGAAGTATATTAGATTTTCACTCTTTTAATTGTTCTCTTATTTTCAATTTTATTGTACTTTGAATTGTTGCTATGTGCTGAGATTATCCTTGATGAAGGGTGGTGTATAAATTCTATAAATAAGTAAAAGTAAATAAATACACAAGTTTTCTTGAAACAATGCAGGTGATGATATACTGTTCCTCTGTGGGTATCAATGTAACAGTTTTATTTAGTGACTTCTAGGTGGGGGTTGTGCCAAGGAACAATTATATACAATATCTGTTTGGCAGGAACAGATTCGCCTGCTGCAGGGATGAATTCTCACACTAGCAATACTGATTTCTCATTTGTTTATTTGTTTCAAGATCCTACCACACAGAAGCCAAGTATTTTAGCTGGTATATTTGAAATGTCAGAGTGTGGTTGGTTGGACTTTTTCATATATCCTTGACTTACGTGTCTTGCTGATATTTACAATGGCGGGGGCAGGATTGTAAGGAATTCTGATCCTCTGAACTAACTTGAAATCCCCTATTTGAGCAATCAGGATTCAAAGAGTACACAGAACATTTTGGCCAGGGCGTACTCCTACCATATGGGATATTAAGAAGGCTTACCCTGGAATTTGCAGCTGGTCTAAGCTGCAACTCGTCCTGAGCTAACAGTGTTCTGGTTTCTCTCATTCATGCCCGGAATAGGAAATCTGTTGCCCAGCAGAATTTGTGAGACTCCCACCTCCCATCAGGTCCAGACAGCATAGCTAATAGTTAGGGATGATGGGAGCTGGAGTCCAACATTTGGGGTGTCATGGGTTCCTCATCCTGATGCATAGATGCAACATACATAGACATATATTTATTCCTATTGCAGCTACGGAGTTGCGTTGTGGCTTCTGTGGTTAGTGTCAACACATAGCAAGGTCAGGACGTTATCTGGGGATCTTGGTGTCTAAGTCTTAAGGCTATGCAGCTAAACTCTGGACTTAATGCAATCTCTACAACTGCCATCCTAACCCCACTTGCCTGGGAACAAGGAGCATTGAAGTCAGTAGGGCTTACTTCTGAGTAGACATACTTAGGACTGGATCTTATATCAGCCTCTCTCTCTCCTTTGTTTCAGCATGGAATCACCAAGAAGAGCAGAGTGAGGAATCTGAAGGCGGGCAGAAGTGAGCAATGGTTCTGTACTGGGAGAAGGGCAAAACTCTAAACCAAGGGTGAGAGGTGCCCACCTACAGAAACTGACTCCACTGTGGATTTAGTGAGATCTCTTCCTCCATCCTAGTCATCCCTAAGGGTAATGGTCACAATCTAATGCACTTTTATGCACATTGCACAGTGAAATCCTATGCAACATTATTAAGGTGATTTTTTCCAATGGTTGTGTTCTGCTATTGGAAGACATGCAAAAGTTGCCAACAGGAGAGAGAAGTGCGCAATAGCATAGCCTGCTTCTTTGCCTTAAAAGATGTTTGATATACCTAAATGGGCACTAATCCTTAGTTCCCATGCCCTACTGAACTAAGCCTAGGCATGCAAAACTAAAATAATAACGCATCCTTCCCCTGTTTATTTTTGTCTCCACTTCCTTTACTTCTTCTGTTGTTTCCTCTGAGTGAGACCATTTTTGGCAAGGCAAATTGCAGGTGTGTTAAGGGGGTGGGCGGAAGCCCCTCCCTTGCCACACTAAGGTCCTAATCAGGATTTGGGCCCAGGGTGCCTATTTGGCTGGGTGGGAGAGAGACCCCTCTCAGTAAGGGATGAAACCTCGCCTGGACTCTGAAGATCCTAAAAGCATCACTAAAAAGTCAGGCCTATTGGTTTACATTTTGGGCTGACTAGTTTCCGCATAGTTATTAACCTTCAGCCTTCCAGATGTTGTTGGACTGCAACTCTCAGCCTCCCTGACCATTGGCCCTGCTGGCTGGGGCTGATGGGACTTGCAGTTCCACAGCCTCTAGAGCAGGCACCCCCAAACTGCGGCCCTCCATATGTTTTGGCCTACAGCTCCCATGATCCCTAGCTAACAGGACCAATGGTCAGGGATGATGGGAATTGTAGTCCAAAACATCTGGAGGGCCAAAGTTTGGGGATGCCTGCTCTAGAGGGCCACAGATTCCCCATCCCTGCTGTAGCCAATGCTGTTGAAAATAATCATTGGACATCATCATCATAATAATTTATTATTTCTACTCTGCCCATCTGGCTGGGTTTCCGCAGCCACTCTGGGAGGCTTCCAACTGAATATTAACAATAGAATCAAACATTTTAAAATTCCCTAAACAGGGCTGCCTTCAGATGTCTTCTGAAAGTCAGATAGTTCTTTATTTCCTTGACATCTGATGGGAGGGTGTTCCACAGGGCAGGTGCCACAACCGAGAAGGCCCTCTGCCTGATTCCCTGTAACTTCGCTTCTTGCAGTGAGGGAACCGCCAGAAGGCCCTTGGTGCTGGACCCCAGTGTCCAGGCTGAACAATGGGGGTGAAGATGCTCCTTCAGGTATACAGGAACGAGGCCGTTTAGGGCTTTAAAGGTCAACACCAACACTTTGAATTGTGCTCAGAAACATACTGGTAGCCAATGTAGGTCTTTTAGGAGTGGTGTTATATCGTCTTGGTGGATACTCCCAGTCACCTGTCTCGCTGCCGCACTCTGGATTATTTTCGGGTCACTTTCAAAGGTAGCCCCACATAGAGTGCATTGAAGTAGTCCAATAACTACCGGTAGAGCATGCACTACTCTGGCGAGACAGTCTGCAGGCAGATAGGGTCTCAGCCTGTGTACCAGATGGAGCTGGTAGACAGCTGCCCTGGACACACAATTGACCTGTGCCTCCATGGACAGCCTCCATGGACAGTCCAAAATGACTCCCAGGCTGCACACCTGCTCCTTCAGGGGGACAGTTACCCCATTCAGGACCAGGGAGTCCTCCACACCAGCCTGCCCCCTGTCCCCCCAAAACAGTACTTCTGTCTTGTCAGGATTCAACCTCAACGATCTCTGAGTCGGTTTCAGCCCCAAAGACTTCGTATTGGCTTTATCTGTCTGCAATGGGAAAGGATTCAAGAGACCAGGACAGACTACCTGCTCCTGCCTTGTTGAAGGAAGCGGCTTCCTGGCCGGTTTTATGAAACCAGCTGAAGGGATCGTGGTTCCTCAATGGCTCCTCCTGCAGATGCAGCAATGCAAGAAGGCGACTAGGCAGCTGAATATACGAGGTGGGTTTTATACCTGCGATCGGTGGCTGGTGAGAAAGTCTCTCCTACAAAAGTTGCGTTTCTTGCCCCTTCAGGTGAACACTGAGCACAACACCAGGCGGCTCTCTCACCCACAAAAATATACTGTCCGATCTCAGTCATTCCTGCAGCATTTTTATATCACCCAACATGCTTTATACATTTTCACAATATTCCCATTCTAAAGAAGCACAACTGAGGCCAAGCACAACGCGCCCGGGCGCCTCTGCAGCTCAGTCCTAACCCATCTTGCTAAGGCGGCTAAAGTTTTGACACACACATAGCCAACTTGTTCCAGAAAGCATTTTAAGACAGTGTTTGGTTTTATGATACATTTTAATGTAATATTTTATGTGGATTGGTTTTATGCACACCGCCTAGAAGAGCAAATGAGTAAGCTGTAGATGAATGTCTTTAAAGAATGAATGAATGAATAAGTACAGTCCAGATGATTTCATTGGGACTCCAAGAAAGCTCCCCTTTGCTTCAGCCCTTTGTATGCGCACTTACTTGGGAGTAAAGCCCAAGTGGACCTCAGTGAGACTTAGTAAACATGTTGCTTAGAGGGTGATTCCAGCCTGGCCAAAAGGTATTTGAACGTATGTTCAAATTCAGCGTCCTGGTCTGGCCTCTGGAACAAAAGTTGGACTTGAACAGGGGAGCGTTGGCTACAGTGTGCATATAGAGGTCGCTTTTCCTCCGCTCCTCATCTGCGCTTGTCATATGGGGACACTTAACCACAGCAGCAAGGAGACTTGGTTGCTCGTTTGATCTCCCATCAGGTTTTGTGCCCCAGCCAGAGTTTCACATTCAGCTGCGAGGCTCCAGCAAACGTTGCTGAGGTCACGCCTTTCCACTTGATTTATGTTGAGTGCTCCAGCAGCAACCAGGATGTGGGTTTCTTGCCTTCCCATTATCTCTAATTGCCACCTTGTTAACTCGGTGAGCGCTCCAGGGTACTCCTCGTCTCACGGAGCGCGTATGAAACCAGCCCCGCCGCCACCTTCCCACTCCACTGCTGGCAAGCAACTGGCCAAGCCGCGCCTCCTCGGGCCCCTCCAAGCGCTTCTGCGGCCACTTGGCAATATGAGGCTGGCTGGATTCCCACCCTAGAGGGAAGAGCCACTGAAGGCATTAAGTGGAAGGCGAGCGACCCAAACCAACAAACCAACCCGCCCGGACCTGTCACCAATAAGGGGTCGCGTACAGATTTGCAGTCCCCAAAAAAGGAAGCACGCTCCAAAAGGGGTGGAGAGGGAAAAATGGACCCCCACGTTGGCGGTCCTAAGCGAGACCCCGGGATTAAGCCTTTACCCTGCAGCCAGGGAAGGAGCCCTATGGATCTCGCTGGTGGCTTTGCTGATCAGGAAGTCCTGATCAATCGCCTCGAGGAAGCGCGTCGAGGAAGGCGGCTCAGAGAGTTGGCGAGCAATCCAGGCGTGGGCCCGGGCGGCCTTGCGCTTTTACGCACGCCGGCCGGCCTGCCTGCCTGCTCGCCTTGGGGACGCGACCGGCGCAGCCTCTCGCTCACAGACCGGCCGGGCTCCCCTCCCCGTCTAACAGGCAGCCCCAGCTCCGCGGATCTGGAGCGGGCCGAGTCGGGTTTCCACTCTCGAGACCCGGCGGCGGCGGCGCTCTCAGGGAAGTGAGGCAGAGAGTTTCTTGGGCAGCTCCGAAGGCAGCCGCTCCGGCGTGAACTCGCGCCGCCAAGTTTCTGCTCACGCCAGCGAGCTTTTAGCAAGGTGCCATTTGACCTCGCCAGCCATTTTTCCCGAACCTGTCGGTGGAAAAGGCAGCCTGGTTAACCCTTTCCTGTCACGCCCTCGTGGGGCTCCTCTTCGCCGAGTCTCGTGCCTTTCAGGGAGCCCGAGAGGGCTGAGGAATCTCCTAGGAAGCGCAGCATGGGCGGGCGGCGAGGGGCTGGGGAGAAGCGCTGCCTCGGACAACCCCCCCCCCAGCCAATACCTTAATTTTGTCAAGTGAAGATGACAGCAGGAAGAAGCTTCTGAGGAGGCAAACTCTGCTTCTTTAAGTCTCTCCCCCCCCCCCCCCTTCAGAGCTTTGACAAGAGAAGAATGTGGCCCGCTGACGTCAGGTGTTTGCCCATTCTTTTGTTCGGTTAAAAATAGTTTCGTGTGACAGCTTACCTGAGATGCGTGTCCGACCGTGTAGGGATGCAAAGCAGAATTTGCCGGGGGAGGGGTCGGTAATTCCAGATCTAGGATCTCTATTTATTGAATGAATGAACAGCAAAAGGAACAGGATTCCCCTCTGCACACCCGCAAACACAGAGTTAGGCGCGCTAAAACGCATTGAAGTCTATGGGTTTAGACGAGCCAATTGCAATCTTAATGTTTGGGTAACTTGGTTGGCGAATGTTAGATCACCAAAAAGCAAGCTATTACAAGCTATTATTCAACAATCGCAGCCTACCTCCCACCACCGCTGTGGTGAGAGGGATGTTGTTCTGGGATGGCTAGACGGCAGCTGTTCTTCAGGTTACTCCTCTCACGATCTTTCCTTTCTGATTTACACAGGTATTTTAAAGGGGGGGGACACAAAACAAATATATTGTGTCAACAGGAATGCAAGGAAAGGTATATTCTGATTAGTAAAGCAGTTAATCAGAAGCATTTGTTTTAAGCCGTTTTATCGAGACGGCTACCTGGTGCCAAACCTTCCATTGTAATTGCTGATTGTAATGAGATTTTAAATCGGTTTAAACCCGCATCTATCAGGTGAGCAAAACTGCTGAAACCTAAGCATTCAGGAATAACCAGTTTGTGAAACTGAATCTTGATGGCATTTTTAAGGAAGAGATGTTCTAGTGTGCTGTATTTGTATACACAAAAACGCACTGGGCAAGATTCTCCAGATAGTTGTCCTCCAGGAACGCCCAGAAAAGAGGGAGAATCGCAGGCTGTCCTGGTGGGTGGGTGCCTGTGGGTGTCTTGTGTCTGTGTAGGAAGACGGGCAGATGTATAACGCTCCTGTTTTGTGCACAAGAGACGCGCCACAGGAGATGCCCTACAATATGCATGCCATGTGCGGGAGCCTGCTCATCTTCCCCAGATTTCCCATGCATATAAATGGGACTTAAATCATGGTTTAATTTGTTTCGGGGTTCACCAGAAGTCAGTCACCAAATCAGCCCCCTCCCTCCTAATATCAAGACAGCTGCGGGGCATATGAAATGTTAGTTTTAAAAGGAGGAAAGAGGGGAGAGTGGCGTGCCTCTGAGAGGGTGCAGGGTGCGGTTCCCACGCTTTTAGGTTCGGGAAAAGGCGGTTTCGGGATGGAGCACGTTCCTCCCGGGACTCTTGAGCCCCGGCACCTGTCTCTTGAGAAACACCGCTCTCTCTCTGGACTATCTTTCCAGAGGCGGTGCTTAAAGCACGACCTGCCCAAGCCCCGTCGCCAAGACCTCCGGGCTCTGCTCTCTGGGGCTGGAGTCCCGCTTAGACGGCGCGTTCCTCGAGTCCCCTTCCTTCGAGCCACCTGGGCAGGATCTGCCCCTGCAGCGCCTCGGAATGGAAGAGCTGATCTCTGGGGCCGCCGCCGGTTGCGCTTTCGTTCTCCCTGGGTTGTTGGTGAGGGGAGAATTTCGCCGGCTCCTTGAAGGGAATTCCCGCCAGGCGTTTTTTCTCCTCTTTTTTTTTTAAGGAGGGGCACTCCTTCCCTCTCCCGCAGGGGAGCTTCCCATGGGGACAGGTCTGGTCTAGCTCAGAGAGCTCCCCCCTCTGCAGTCCCTGGCTGGGGTCAGCGGAGGGACAGCGCAGGGAATGGGCGCTACAGCCGCTTCCTCTCTGCCCTGCGCCACCAGCGCTTGCCTGGCCTGCGGAGCTTGGCTGTAGCTGTAGGCGCGGGTGCCTCTTTCGTGGGAAGCGCCTTGCGTTTCGTTCCAGCATCCAAAAGCACCGAGGAGGCAGCCTTTCTCCTGCCCCCCCCCCCTCTCAACCCACTGGAGCCCCGTGGCGGCCGCCGTCGTATCTCTCTAGCATGTCAGCTGCCGCCAGAAGCAGGAAAATAAAACTGCAAAGCAAATGTTTGCGTTTCTTTTTGTGACTTTAAGCCCGATTCCTCTCCCATGCTTTCAACATTCCGGAGATCTTGGAAACCTTTCATTCTCTCGCTTCGGAGGACCCACGTGCTGCTCACCAACGCGCCTTTCCTTAGGAGAAAATCCCATGGACGGAAACGGGCTTACTTCCGAGTAAACATGGTTAGGGCTCAGGCTGCTACAGTACTAAAAAACAATTTTAAATAATCCATTTTAACCTCAAACAATTAAAAAGAAGAAGTCTTGCAGCAGGAGCCCACGCACGTTTACGCGGAAGTAAGCCCTACTTATTGGTTTACTCCCAGGTATCTTAGATTTTGTCTCAGACAATCGCAAAAGTCACTCCAAGCACCATTTCCAGTTCAAAATCCAGGCTGGCAAGAATTCTCTTTGAATCTCTGCTTCAGCGACCGCCGCGTTTTCGCATTTTAGTTCCAATCCTGTTTTATTTTCCAGGTCTTTAAACATAAATGGCTAAATTTGAAAATACTGTTTACAAATAAAAAGAAATTTAAAAGGTGTTCGGTAAAATAGTTGCCCACTATATTTATTTTCTTTTGTGAGATATTCAAATCCAGAAAACTGCTACCCAAATTGGTTTTTGCTCTTAATCCCGTAACATCTGTAATTCCACAATTGTATTGGTATATATTAGTCAAAGCCCTATAAATAAATTATTTTGGGAGAAGAAAACAAAGTCGGAAAAGGTAATGGATTTCTTGTAATATATATACAGTATATCTAATATTACTGCCATTTTCTCATCGAAGAGTTCCGATTCTTTTTGTTTTGTTTTAATGAACAGCCAGTGAAATAAAAGTATTGCCTCCCCTCCCCCTTTGAAGTTACCTTTTCGTGGCTGCTTCGTTGCGTGGGGGGCCAGCGCTGTTTATCTGCCCCACGCCCACCCAATATTCCAGCAATCCAGAAATCAGGGAACTCTTTTCCATTTTTATCTATTTGTGTTGTTGCAACAGGATTCGCCTCAATTGTTCTCTTTTTTTCTGACATTTTCCTTTCTTTCTTCCCTTTTCTCCGGTTACATTTGGCCCGCTTGCATTTTTTAAAAAAGGCAATTGGAGATGAACATGCTTTGCCATTCAACACCCCCCCCCCCTTATTATTCATCATAATCTTCAACTGGTTTAAGATTAATGCTAGGAGGTGTCTTAAGAAGGAATGGAGCTTCTCCTCTCCAAAGACCATCACTGGGATCATTTACTTAAGATGTTGACAAGACTGTCAGGAAGTCTATCCCCCCTTCCTCCCCCCCCTTTACTAAGCTGAGCCGTGGCACACTGTAGTGAGCATTTGATTTTTTAAAAAGTAAGGTACATTAATTTCATGAGCGCCTTCTCATAAATATTGTTGTTTGCTCTGTCCCTCTGCCTGGCAGAAAAGGTTTGTGGGGTGGGGTGGGGATTTGCAATGGAAATCATGCCTTTGTTTCAAGGGGGGGGGAAGCATGCGCTTTGCTGCTCAGATAAATTCCTCCACTCCTCCCATATATTCTTGACAAGAAAAATAAAACCAGAAGGCGCCTCCTGCCCAGCTTCAACCGGGTCCCCCACTCCTGCCAGGTCTTCTTGCTGTGCATTGTTGTCTCTCTGTCTCTCTTTATACCCTGAAACCTCCTAAACTTGCCGGTTCTGCTCCTAAAGCAGACAAAATAACCCTTTTTAAACTATAAATATTTAACTGTACCTGAGTTTATACAGTGGCCCGGGTGCCTCTTTAAACGCCGGTGATTTATGCTTTTATTTGTGCCTTTAAAACTGTTTTGCTTGCCTTACATGATCTCTCCTTTTTTTCCAGGTGGGCTGCTCCTTCCTTCCTTCCTTTGAGCGGCAGCATCTCGAGACAGGGGACAAGAAGAGCAGGGGAAATGCGCTTTTATACGGGCATGCTATTATTTATTTAAAGGAGGGTCTTCTGGTGTTCAGACACAACCGAGGATTTTCGGACTACACAAAGATCCTCGGGTCTTAAACATTAGCCTGCATTGAAAGAGCGACAAAAGCACCCAAAGGCTGTTGATGAGTTCATAATCCGGATCTCCTTTCCATCTTGCAGCTCGGTTTCTTCTAAGTGCTCAGGAGAGATCAGGAGTGCGGCCCACCACCGGCTTAACCTGAGACCTGGTGGTCGCTTTCTCCGATTTACACGCGCCAACTTCTTTGGGACTAGCCCCTTTAATTCTAAATCGTATTTCCCCCCTCTGAAGCAGATCGCATAAATGTCACACTCCTGAGTAACTGCAATTCGATGCAGAGTGAAAATCACATCAAGTTGTTGAGCTCGGCGGGATTACTTGACTGGTGTGAATCGTAAAACACTACTTTCGGACACTTAAGTGAAAGCAGGTCGTGAGGCTTCGCTCAACGACAGGATGTGCGTTGCGGATTTCACCCGCTGTCCATTTTGCTGTTATATGAGCCTCATCCACAGCGATAGGAGGGGAAATGCCGCCCTAGGAATGCCTTGTGCTGTTCTTAACGCCATCCTAACCATGTTCCGTTCATCAAGGAGCTAATGGGATTTAATTATTAGTGAGAGCAGCCTTAATTTTACGTTTGCAAACTGTTATGTTTGCTAGAACAAACGGTTCCCCCCTTTTGCAAGAAATACAATATACCTACGTGTGCTGGGGGTGCAATCCTATGCACACTGACCTCAGTGGGACTTACATTTGAGTAGACATGTGGCGGATTGCACCTAATAAGGTGAACTCAACGCTGCCATAGCTCTCTCTCCCTTTTAGATTCTGTTTCACTTTCCATGAGCTTCTATAATAAATACTCGCTTTGAGGGGAAAACTTGCACGCTTGCTAGACTGGCGTTCGAGAGATGAATTCAGGTGGCCGGTCGGGAAACTCTTTCCAAAGAACACAGCACTTCCGCGCGCTTACTAGACACCATATATTTGTGTGACCCCTTTTGACCCGTCGGGCACATGGCGTTGCCAGCTCTTCCTTGCTTAACATGCATACTGTAACCCTAATGGGATCAGTCCCCATTTAAACCCCCGAGGGAAAGCCGGCACTGCCCCGAGGATGTAACTAAAAGGTCACCCACCCACCGAAGGGACGACCTCTTTTATTATGCTCAAGTCTCCGCTCATTTCCTCACTCACATTCGGACATGCACTGCCACTGAAAAGCAAAACAAGACAGCTTGCACTGAGCTACACGGTTTGCAAAGAGTTTGTAGGATCCCCAATCTCACCCCCACTACTACTGTCAGAATAAGCGAGTCCTACAGGGAAGAAGAAGGCAGGTTTCGCCCTTCTTCCTTTCTCTGCTCACGCAGGAAATCCAGACAGGAAATCTCCCCTATGCGCGAGGCGGTGGGCTGGCGGGGAAAGGAGTGTGTTTGTGTGTATGCATGTGTGTACAGTATACCGGTATATATATCTCATTGAGTGTGATGCTTCAGTCCAAATACTTTCTTAGTCCCTGAGCCAGCAGGGGGCGCTCTGACGTTGCGTCTCGCTGACAAGAGCGAAGGAAAACGCTTTGCTTCTCCTGCGCGGAAAGAGGGGCGGGTGATGGGGAAATCGCTCTTGCAGTTTCCAAGCCCTACTAGGGTTACAGTTCTTGTAACCAAATCTTGCCTCCGCCGGGTGTTTCTCACACCCGTTGGCGAAAGGTAGAGGCACCAAAATGCACATCAGCTGTAGTTCTTCTGTACTTTGCCGGCACTCAATGGATATGTTCCTCTTTCTCTTCCCGCCCCCCTCCCCTCCCCTCTGTATACCATACATTATGCAACTTATTAAATCCAACGATAAATTGTCAACATTTTTTTCGCCTGTTAGTTCCGCTGATCCAAGCAGGATTTATTTTCAGATCTAAGGTCCCGGAGCTATAATACGTGATTTCTTTTCCTTAAATAAAATTGGTCAAATGTTGACAACCTTTAAGCCAATATAACACTCAAGATTACTGATGGGAAACTAATGAGAAAATATCAGATCGTCCGGCCTGGGGGCTCCTAATTAAATCTTAGCTGATTGAAAAATAAAAGCGAGCTTTTAAAAAAGGGGGGGAGGGGGCTTTGAGCAAGCTTCAGGCTTAAGTTTAGCTACGTTTTTACTTATTTTAACACCTCCCTCCTCCGCCCCGCCCCGCCTCGCTTAAGTCCACTTTCCTCATTTTCTCGCCCCCCACTTAAACAAAAAAACACCCTTAACATTATTTCTGTGGCTATTTCGAGACATTCGATTAGGAATTATTATCACTCCCCCCCCCCGTAAATATTAAGGCCTTTAAGCGACGTGATTTAACTAATTAGAAAATTTACATCATTAAGTCTCAGAGAAAGACAAGAGAGGGAGGGAGGAGAGAAAGGAGAGGGAAATGTGTCAGTCATTTTAAAGGAGACAGGCCCTATTGAAGTGTGAAGGAATCGGCTCTAATTCAAAAAGGCAATCGGGCAGAAAAAGCCCTCAACATTACCCTGCTAGTTATTAATCAGAAAGGGTCTCTCTCTCTCTCTCTCTCTCTCTCTCTCTCTCTCTCTCTCTGTAATGGCAAAACGGCGGCACATCGTTAGCTTCTCCCAACGCCTCAGCAGAGCTTCCATTCAAGCTTTTTTGCCACTGGCCCATGTCCCATATTGATAGCAAGTATTTGTCCATTCAAGGCTCATAGATTTGAAAATGTTTCTATGCTAGGGAACCAGGCCCCGGGGAAAAGGCAACGGGGCGGGCTCCCTTTTTCCCAGCCCATCAGGCACCAACTTTCCAAAAACCGGAATGGTCAAATTGTTTGCTCCTCTTTCCCAATTTTTATTTTTCCAGTTCCAATTGCGGTGGGAGAACTAGATCAAGACCTTTTTGGCAGAACCCCATTCCCACTTCTTGGGACTTCCTTTTTCTTTTTAAAAAGCAGCAAAACGGGGCTGGTGGCGCGACGAGGACTTCCAGGGAAACGAAGAGGCGCTGCCATGGGTCTCTGGTTGCCTGCTCGGGGGTGAGTCCCCTCGAAGTCAAGAGGGCTTCATCTCCGTGTTAAAAGGCGCAGAGATCGGCCAGCGCGCCTATGGAGAGACCTGGGGAGATGAGGCGGATTAGCTGCAAGCTAAATTGTTTGCTCAGCGCCTCGCCAAACTCGGAGATGCCAAGAGGCGCTGCGCGCTGTTCTCCAGCAGCGCCGAGAAGTTGGCGAGGCAGGGACTTGGGCCTGCCTTAGCAGAAGGGCTGGGGAAGATTTGGGAAGAAGCAGGGACACCCCCCTGCTCCCCCCTCCTGTTTCCAGATCGATACCTACGCAGCTGAAACCACAGCACGCCTCTCCCTCTCTCCATGGAATGAATACTCATGGCGCACATTTGGGTGAAACTAAAACCACGAAGCATATTCGCAAAGTGAGCTTCCGTCGCGAGCGCCAGTCCCCTCTGACTTTGTCCTTAAAAGCTGGACTGACAGCGCAACCCGACACGTGTCTTCTCAGAAGTAAGTGTCAAGGCCTGCTGGGGAACATCCTGGTGAATAAGGGTGACTAGTAGTATTGCAGCCTCAGCTTTGAAGCGCAGCCTCTCCCACAATGGCCCTTCAAGGGCAGATTCTCAGGCCCAGGTATGTTACAGGTAAAAGGGATGTGTGCGTGTGTGTTTGCGTGTGCAGTGGAGCACGCAAACTGGTCCCTGGGATCAATGGGATCTACCATCTCCTTTTCCCTTCAGAGGCAAGTCTCATGGATTTGCGTAGAACCTCTTGCCACCTAAACAAAGGCAGCGTTGACCTTCTCACGGGGCCCCTAGTTTTGCCAATCAGCCTTGAGCTGTCCCTGCAAGTGGCTGTAGGGGCAAGCGGGAGATCTTAAAGCGTGGCAAGGCACCGTGGGAGGAATAAGGCACCTACTCCAAGATACCCCGAGAGCCCTGAGTGTCCGTATACACACCCCCCCCAGCACTGCAGACTAGCAGTCCCATCCAAACCACATCTACTCAGAACTAAGCCCTATTGACTTCCACTAGGCTTAACTCCAGGTTAATCCGGCTAGGGCTGCAGCCCAAGGCTGCGACTAAGCCTCGTTTACCTGGGAGGAAGCCTCACAGGATTCAACAGAACTTCCTTCTTGGCTTGGGCTGTCAGGGCTTGGGCTGCATGTAACTTCTCCGTTGTGGCAAGGAGCCCGACCCCCTCTCCTCCCCCGTGGGCAGCTCCAGAAGAGGAGGAGGCCACCTGCAGCGATGGGGTTGCCCTCAACTCTTCCTTTCAGTGGCCCCGGAGCTTTCTAAGCCACCGAGTCTTCTGGAGAAGGAACCAAATGTGCCTATGTCACATCCACGTTTCCTTCCAGGTGGCTGAGCATTCAAGCTGCAGAGGAGGGAGGCACTACAATAACATTTCCGACGCCTTTTAACAAGCCACAAGTAAAAACAACGCACACACACACACACACAAATCCGACTCCATTGAGTGAAATATTGATTCTCTTCTCAACCCACCCAGCCCACAGCCGCCCCCCCAACCCACGCAACCGCTGAGCCGTAATTCATCTGTAAACTCATAACCGGATCTTAGCAGAAAGGAGAGGGGAGTGGGGTGGGGGTGGGGTAATAGAAAAAGTAAGGCTACTCTTCTTTCACGTGATTAAAAAACAAAGCCGAGCCGAGCATGCAGACAACTGCAGGGATTTGCATCTCCCCAGCTCTCCCTTCATTTAGAAAACACGCCGTTTGAAAGCCCAAGTCCAACAATGGCAGACTCTGGAGTGAAAGCGGGTCAGGCAGCCTTGCGGGTCCTCTCTCAGACATGTGGATGTACTTTTGGCCAGGGAAGCAATTCAGGTCACTACATTTGCACCAAACGGTTTTCACACACGCGCGCGCAAAAATATAACGTAAAGAAAAACAAAACACCCCGTTGTATGATGGCCTGATGTTTTTCTTTTTCTTTTTCACGTTTTAGCAAACGTTCATTGATAAAGAGAAAAGGCATGAGAGAGAGAGAGCGGGGGGTGGTGGTGGAATTCTTCGCCTTCCCATCTGATTTCTCTCTCTTTTTGTATTATAAGCGAGAGCAAAGAAGTTTTTGTTTGGTGGGTTTTCATTGATCAGTCACTCTGAGCTAATGTAATTATCCTCATCAATAGAAGGCTGCAGAGAGAATCATTATGTGGGTGACATTGATAAATGATCACCCAAGAGCTGCCTTTTCTCTTGGGCACCCCCACATCTGACCCTCCCACATCTACGAGGTAGCCATAGAAACACCTTGAGCGCCTCTAACGCGAACTGCGGCGAGGAGGAAGACGCAACCGAGCAAAGATACAACTTGCACGTTTGCCTTCCAACTCACTAAAATCTCCTGGTTGTTTTTTTTCTCGTCCTCAAGTCTCCGATTCTCTTTCTCTCTGTGTGTCTCTCCTCCTCTCTTCCCAGCATCTCAGGAGCCCTCGTACCTCATAGCTATTGAGGAAAACACATCCAAGTGGCTTTGTCCTCAAGGAGTTAAATAACGAGGTTGCCTGCACTCGAGGGCGACGTTGCTTTTCTCTAAGTAATTGCGTGTAATGCAAAACCCATTAGTTCGAGAGAGGCGTTCTTTTAAGTTGCGCCATTGCACAATATACAGCGTCTCCCATCCAGCAAATAACTCAGCGGGCGAAGCTCTTTGCAAAGTGCCTCAACCTGAAATCATCATCACCATTATGATTACAGCGACAAGGACTTTTGTATTTATTTCCTAAGTAAGATACAAAAAGAAAACCGCTCTAATCCTCTGAGTGCTTTATTTAAGCAAATAAGAAAATACGGCGAGAGGTAATTGATTCATAATGGCGAGGCTGCGAAGAGGGTGGAGGTGTTTGTTTATTTGATTCCTAAAGCAGCCGGAGGAGGAGGGGGACGAGGAGGAGGAGGAGGGGGCAGCCTGAGCTGGGTCATCCATCATGACTGTGGCAGGGACCCTGCCCAGAGGAACCAGCTCCCTTCTGTCTCTCTCTTCTCCCAAACTATTAATATGAAAATCTGCCTTCCTAACCCCTCCCCCCACCTTGTGTCCCCCTCTTTATCCAGTTCAAGGGGGCAGCCGGCTTCCCCTCTGCTTCCATTAACAACTTAGCCAGAGGAAGGAGGCAGGGAAGAAAGTTCTAAAGCTTTCTTTCTTTCTTTCTTTCTTTCTTTCTTTCTTTCTTTCTTTCTTTCTTTCTTTCTTTCTTTCTTTCTTTCTTTCTTTCTTTCTTTCTCTCTCTCTCTCTCTCTCTCTCTCTCTCTCTCTCTCTCTTCTCTCTCTCTCTTTCTCTTTCCAGAAGTTTATTGCCAAACCGAGAACCCAAACTGCGCTTCCTTGGGAGTAACAGCCGTTCAATTCAAGGGGGCTTAGCATGGCACAAGGTGCTAATCAATAAACAATAATAGCTACAGTATTTTAAAAGCAAAACACCCTGTGCTAGTTAAGTGTCCACATTTCTGGTTAACTGAATGCAGAGGTAAAGGCCGACTCTTCAAAACAACTTCAGTGCCCCTCCAACATAGCATGCCACCTGGGATAGCCTTTCTCGTGGATCCCATAAATTTTTATTCCACAAAATGAGGAGGAAATAGAATGAGTTCCATTTCACAGAGGCACTGAAGCAGCTTTCCTCCCCCCAATCAAAAATTTTTTTTTAAAAAAAACTTTTCTTATATCTGGACCAGGGCTTAAATAGACACTTTCATTTCCCTGCAACATGCAGGTTACTTCTTGTTAATATTCACACGTGGCACAGACAAATCGACCATCTCAAAACCAATGACGACCCCATAATTCTGAATCCTGTGCACATTTACTTGCAGGCAAGTCCCACAGAGTTCAACATCATCTCAGTTAGGCTTGCAAGCATCACACCCTTAGTGTCGTTTGTTAAATTAAGTGTGTGTGTGTGTGTGTGTGTGTGTGAACCTACAGAGAAGGAGCTGAAGTTGGGTTGTTGTTGTTTAATGGCCGTTTTGTAACTTTTAGGTGCAGCTGCGTGAGACACCCCACATGTGCTTTTTGTTGAAGAGTTTCCTACAAGCCACTCTGCTTCTCCTTTGGACATTAGAAGCCAGCAAAGGGCAGCCAGGATGAACGGTCTGCTCTGCTTATGCCCCCCCTGCCTTCAGTAACAAAGGACAGATCAATCTCAAACGTTTTTGATTTACTAGGATTACAAATTCCTCCTCAATTTGTTCAGGGAAATGGAAATTTGGGGTTTCCCCCGTACCTCTAAACAAGAGGTGTTTTTCTATTACCCCTTTGTTCCCCAGAACATAAGCAATTTTAGTCAGACTACAGTATTTCCTTTAACACCATGTCGCTGTCAAAACACTATTCCCATTTTCTTTCACTTTTGACAGCTGAGCATTTCTTAAATACACCCAAATCGGAACCCCTCATACTAAACAGTAAACCTCAGACTGGAGCAATCTCCTCCCATTATATTGCAGTAAGGATTTTAGCAATATAGATCAAGCAGAATAGAGCCCAGAGAAGGAAAAGTTATACAGCAGTAGGTAGGGGTGGGTGGGTGGGGGACAGTCCTTTTCAAAAATACCCAACTAGCAGGCAGAGCTGGACCCTTTGCCTCCCTTTCTCCCCAAAGCCAAACATTAGAAAAAAGGCAGAAAATATTATTTAAAATGCTACCAGTTTTGCTGACACCCAAATAATCCTATGCTTGAAAGTTCTGTCACAATAAACAGAGAGTTGCACAGATTTGGGAAGCTTGGAGGTTTCAGTTGGAACAAAAAAATTAAACCAAACTTAAGACAAAGTGCTTACATTTCATATATTTCTACTGTACCCCCCTTCTGTTGTAAAAAGGGTCAAAGTGTAAGAATGAAACATTAGATCTGCAGAGTCATTAACATGTTGAAGTTTCAAGTGAAAGTTTTTGCCAACGTATTTTGAATTGTGGGGAAGGCGGTGCCACTCAAAGCCTCTTCTGCCCAGGTCAGGCTTTATGAAGTCTGGCTGCACCATCCAGATGGACACCAATTCTTGCTTTCATCTGTCCCCCTCATGGGCTTCAACCGGCTGCATGACAGGCTGGCCTTGAGGGAATGGTCTTTTGCAAAAGACTGCAATATTTGGAAACTGAATGGAAACTCAGCTCCATTCAGTTTGATGGACATTTCGTCATTGGGATGTAGATTGCCTCCAGCGAGTTCCCCAGCAAAACAGAAAAATAACAATCAGTAATGAAAGAGGGTTGCATCATGACTTCACTTCCACTAAGAATGAGTTGACATGGAGCTCTAGCATGTATATTCTGCACATCTTGGATGGGGGAGAAACTATAGCGCCCAGAATTATTTGAGAGATGGGGGATGGGAGAGGGGAATATGCTTTAAAGGTATGGCGTGTATGCAGTCTAAGTCTTGATGGTTACATTGGTATGCAACAATAAACCAGGTTTTCTGGTTTATAGTGAATGAGCACCTCACACTGGTACACATTGCCTTATCACAGCTCCCCTGGCACAGGCAGGAAGAACCAGAATGTATTGACTTTTCATTAAGTCTGAACAGGTACAGTGGTTTGTTGCTTCCTAATAAGCCACAATCAGCAATCAACAACAAACTATGGCTTCATGTTCATTGGTGATAATGGCCTGTTAGGGAGTAACAAACTACAATTTCTGGTCTGCATAGAATTGGAAGTCAGGGTAGCATGGTTTCTATGGTGCTCAAATCAGGGGAGGAGTAATTATTTCTGATGAAAATCTTTCTTATGTGTGAACATAACTCAGCTCCCTTGAAAAGGTACTCAAGATTGTAGCCTTTGTCAGAACCAAGGCTTATGCAAATAGGTCCCGCTTCTATTTCCATCTATGTAAAAAGGTTGAAGAAGTGTGCATGCACACGAAAGCTCATACTAATGACAAACTTAGTTGGTCTCTAAGGTGCTACTGGAAGGATTTTTAAAAAAAAAATTGTAAAAAGGAGGGGCAGGATAGATGGACAAAGCCTAGTTTGTATGAGAGAGAGAGCACTTGTGTGTACCTAAAGCTTGCTTTTGGCCAAGTTCAGATGATCATTTCTTGGGGGGGGGGGTTAATTTCTTTCTGTCTTGTTCTATTTTGATGTGCTTATTTGCTGGTCTTAAATTGTATTTTTATGCTGTCTGTTAATCAGTTTCATTCATATATGGCCCTGGGATCTTTTGATTAAGGGGGTTAACAAATATTTTAAATAAATAAATATTTGGGCTTATTTAGCTGAGATATGCACAAGCCTTTTACCTGTGCAAGCAGTCCCTTTGCTCAGTCCCTTTGTGAAAGCTGTGATTAAGAAGCCTCTACAGTAGTTTTAACCCAATTCCCCCTTTTTGGTCAAACCAGGAGACTATGGTTACCAGGTCTGGAAGTAGTCAGAGCATTAAACCAATTTCAACCTGTGATTCAATATCCTGGCTTGTTCTGAAACTGGTAACCATAGTTTCCCAGTTTGAAAGAAACAGGAAAATATGGTTAAGTAGCTACTTCCTTGTTTGGTTGCTGTGCGTTGCAAAGGGAGGAGCAATGAATTTGTGTGCATGGAAGAGGAAAAGGTCTATACATATCACAGGTTAATAAAATAAGAAATGATTGTACAAATGCACCATTCCAGCCCAGAAGAGAGTTTAACTTACCATCAGTAAAGAATGAGTGAAAACACAACCATCCCTCTCCTCTCTTCCTTCCCAAGAATTTTGTTGTGAAACACACCTTATTCAATCAAACTAAACAATTATTTACAAATCAGTTCCTTATCTTCAGACCAGGTATAACTTTTCTCTCAGTAATCTAATTTTCTTTCTTTCTGGGACAATAGAAGGAGATTTTGCAAGTAGAAGAGAAATAACATTGTTTGCATTTCTTGTCCACCCTACAAATACCCCATGAAAATCACCAGCATTTAAGTACTACAATATTGATTATATGTATCTATGGCTGCAATCCTAGGAGCAAGCTTCATTGTAAAACAGTGGAATATACTTCTGATATACATGCATAGGATTCAACTGTAAATATGAACAATCATATGGATATAATAAATCTATGGCTAAGTTTAATTTTTGTTCAGTAGTTAATTTTTTTCTTTAAAAAACATTAAATAAAACAGAGTACTTAGGGTAATGGTTTGTAGCTGATATATGAGGAGTTAGATCTCTTGCTAATCTACCCCTAATATTAACAGGTTCATTATAAAATCCTGTCCACAGTCAAGCTCTACATTCAAGTCAGCATTGGACTTGTTAAACTAAAACTCAATTGTTGAGTAGTATGGGATAGAAATGTAAACAAATATACACAGGCTTCCTTTACCACTTATATGTAACACACAAACATTTTTAGCTCTAGACATTAAGCTTACACGTATGTCTGATCACAGGCGAAGGCATTTATAAAATCACACGTTGCAATCCCTCTTAATCTTTGATGTGTTTTGTTTATATTATTATTGTTAACAAATACAAGTTTTTTTTATCTCTTCTCCGCAGGAAATAAAGTCTCCTTCTATTAATGATTAAAAACACAAAGGCCTAACAAAAAATCAAAAATGAAATATTTATTACCGCATTTTGTGACTTAACACCTTTTTCTTTAAAACATAACGTCACAGTCCTCATACAAGTATTTTAATGTAAATTTTGACAAAGCTTAAAGGTAACAGCATTTTTTTTTCTAGTGAGGAACACGTGCTGAGAAAGGAAGAATTCATGGACATACAATACCAATTCCACAGCAGATCTGATACTAGCAAAAACATTCTTTTTTTTTTCAATTGAGGTAAACACATAGAATATCTAACATGAAACAATTAATAGACCGAACTCTGTACGAAGTTTGTTACAGTATTCTCTTGCTTTTTCCCAAGCTCTGAGTTCATGATAATGTTCTAGGTTTGGTGCAAAGACCATTAATATCTTCTTTTGTTGAGGAAAGCTGCCCAACCTTCCGATTTGTCTTTTCCCAAGCCAAGGGCTCAGAACTTCTAGAAGAAGGCTCCTGCTCTGTCCTTTTAAATTTTCACCGGCAAGCTCTTTGAAAAAAAAGAGTCCAAAAATATCTTGGGCTTATGAAGCACAAACTATAAAAGAT
>NC_142582.1:96388952-96461452 GCF_965207765.1 Zootoca vivipara | reverse complement strand
ACTGTTTTTGTTCTTATTACTATTTTTAAAGCGAGCAAGCTATCCTCTCATTACTCTGTCCACCTTTTATACGTACACAAAATATGCTGAACATGCTTTATTTTTGTTTTGTTTTTAATCAGAGTTAATTGCTTTGGTTTTTATCCTGCCACATATTTATGGAAAAGAAATTCACTGCTACACATAAAGATTTCTCCCACAGGATTAATAACCTTTCCAGACTTTTAAAGTGAAGCAGCAGGCAAAATTCCCATCAAGTTAAAGCCCAGTTATCACAACATGGAGAACTGTTTTATCCAGTAACTTAATTGCAGAAGCTACAACTCCCTAGCAAGCTGAGGAAATGCATATTGCACAGTAAAGTGAATACTACTTGGCTCTTTGTAGTTTTGAACTTATATCGTCAGTATTTTAAAAGAGTGGAAGAACATGTTTGGCAGAATTTTAATGGTAAAATATTTGGTGCATTAAGTAACTGAAAGTAATAAAATTTAAATATTTTTGGCAGTATTGTAGCATGTCCCAGGCATTAGTAGCATATTGTGAATAGTCAAAGCAAATGAATGGATACAATGAGTTTTACAGCTAGCCTTACAGCAGTGAAAGCAATGCATGCACCAAGGAGTTGTGGGTAGCAAGAAAATGAGATTGTCCTGCTGATTGGATGCAGAAAAGCAATGAGCAATTCAAGTGCTCCCAGTCAAACAAACTGCTTGTGGCACTAGTACTTGTACCCAATTACCAATTCAGAGAGAAAATAAAAAGCAGTTTCAGTAGAGTCAGGGTGGGAAATCTCCAATTAGCACCAATTAGTGAAGTTGCTTCCTATAGCGGAATTCTGGGGACATAAGAAGAAGAAAATCTCCCAGAATGCCTATTGGAAGCATTTATTTACCAGGTGAAGGGACTCCTGAAGAATAACTTGATGAGGATTTGTGCCTGTGGGACTTGAATACAGATACTACTTGGAACTTGCCTGCTCGATTTGACTGGTCGATCATAGGCTGTACTATTCTTCTTCTGGCATTAATAAACCTGAAATAGAAGACAAAGTATAGAAATCTGTTTGTCCGTTTAGTGCTGTACTTAAAAAATAAATAAATTCTTTTATTAGACCCCCACTTTCTTCCACATGGCAGGGTTGCAGTACAAAAAAAAACAGCATTAAAAACAAAAACAACATTCCAGGTTAGAAAACTATTTGTCAGGAAATAACGAATCACACATAAAAATATGCACAATTTAACATTTGATTTTACTTCAAAAGCAAGATTATCTGGCCATCTAAAAACTCAAAGTATTGTGGAATATTTTATTTTTATTTTATTTTATTTTTTGTCCTAGGCAATTCAGCTGCCATTGCAGCTGTCCATAAATGAGGACCAGGCTTTGCTATTCTGTGCTTTCACAAGGTATTGTTAGGTCAGCAAAGCCATCAATTAGGCTGTCTGAAGTTTTATCACCAGCACAGCAGCAATAAGTGCTGGCCCAGAAAGAACTTCTGCTCTTCTACAACTCCTGCAGTTTAAGCCTGTAAAGTCAAGGGTCATTTGGAGGTCAGTGCCAGCTGGGGGCGACCTTTTCAACCAAGAGTGGGACACCCAGGGCAGAGAGCATAAGGCAACTTCCAACCATAAACCGGGGCACCTTTCAACTTGATAGAAAGAGGGAATTGCAGGTACATGTGTTTATTATTAGGCCCAAAATAACTTCTTCTCCAATCAGGTACCATAACTAAAGCAGTGTCCGAGTCATCTGAATGTTAGGTAAAGCCCATTATTTGGCAAGGGAAGCCTGGATTTAATTTTGTGGGTAATCCAAAAATAAGTGCTTGCATATTTCCCCATTAAGTTAATGCATAACAACCCACATCAGATAATCTTGCTCAAACTAACCCCAGTAAAATGATTTTTCCCCAAAAAAATGTTTTTTAATTGCACAGTTTAGTTAAGGCCATTTTCTATAATTCACAAGACCCACTTGTTTTGATCTCTATTGTTTTTATCTCCATTCTCTGTGTTTTTAGAGAACGTTAGTAGTTATGCTTAGGGTTTGTCCAGTATTGTCATTCATTCCTCAGCTAAATGACCCTTAAGAACTGCTAATGATCATTAGCGATTCCTGGTATTCTAAACATACCCATCCCCTCAAACTTAGCTTATTTGTATCGTATAAATTAATAACGATTTCAGTGAGCTTCACATAAAACCCATGATTATTAAAAGTTTGTAAGGTACAGGAATCTAGCATTTGGGGTTTGGACATAGCCACTGCACTTCTTCCAGGTTAAGTCCACTTTACAGCAATAGACACCTTTGAAATCAACACTTCTAATTGTATGCTAATGGGAATGTCATTTAGTAGATGATGCATAAATACTCAAAAGACTACATAGGCTACTCTGCATCTTTTTGTTTACACATTGCTCCCTATTTAAACACACCCATTGTAAAATAATAATAATAATAATAATAATAATAATAACAATACCCTGCCTTATAATTAGTCAAAGGCAAATGCTAGGCATTTAAGACTGCTTTTATAGCTTGCTCCTCTAGGTAATAGTGATTTCTGTCACTGAGGCTATATTCCTAACATAACACTGTGAATTCAAGGCATATTTCTGTCCTCCAAGACAAAGGTCTTTGATAGGGCTTAATTTGCTTAGCTGCTTTCCAGTAATGTTGCTACACTGACCAAACAGGGACTGACCTGAGCCTTCTGCAGCTAGCATGCCTTTTATCAGCTGAAGTTAACGCCAACAGAGATTAACAGAAAAGCCTGATAAGACTGTTTTCTCTTCAATGAGCTTCTAATGATGTATGCAGATGGCAAGGTTTAAGGAATGAAACAAGCACGTACTGTACTTGGATTGGTAACACACAACAGATTCTCCTCCACTTTGAGCCTTGCTGACCCTTGCTTTCTTCAACCTAGCCACTCATAAGGTAAATTAAATTGCTTTTTCAGTTTTTATTTCAGCTCCAACCACTTTTTATTATTTACATCTGGTGGTCTCCTTATTTATGTCCCTTTCCACTTCCTTACAACACTCCTTTACTCACAGGACTGCAATGCATTATGGTTCTTCATTCTCAGCAGGAGAACACTACACTGTCTTCAAACAAATAATTAAGGGGAAGGTTAAAGGGGTTCACCTAAAGGTCATATCTTTGGAAACTCGTCAGAATGTATACATTAATTTAAAAAGGGGGGGGCATCCTCTTAAGATTTTTTTTAAAGGGAGTTTACACAACAATACAGAAGACTTGGACAATTCATAATCCTTTGACCAAAGGGATACAAAACTGGCTTTTATGAACATACACAATTAAAAACCCTAGCCTGTGGGGCTAATGTTAATTAATTCAACAGGTCAACAGGACAGAAACTTTGGAAGAAGATTTTGAAAATCTGCTCGGCACTTGTGTATTCTGTGCATGTGCCAGTCAATCATTTCCTAAATTGTAATATACCAACACACACACACACACGGGGGGGGGGACTGACCCAGAATTATCTGTGTGAGAGCTGCTAATTGATTCAACAGATATTTTTTGAGGAAACAGTGGAAGCCCTAGGTCAGTGGTTCTCAAATTTGGGGCAGGACCCCCTGGGTCATCTGGAAGGGGGGTATTCAAAGTTCCAGGGAGGGAGATGATTCCACAGGAGGCAGAACAAAAGCCACTTGCCTCCAAACAACAAACATTTTAATACTGCAGTCACCAAAACAAGATCCACTGATGAAGAATGTAAGAAGACCCTGACAGATCAGACCAATGACCCATCTGGTCCAGCAGCCTGTTCTCTCAGAAGCCGGCCACATTCCCCTTTCTGCAGTTTCTAGCAAATGGTATTTTGAAATATAGTGCTCTGACAGTGGAAGAAGACCATACCCATCAGGAATTGGCCATGTGACAGTATTACATAACTTGGATTCCAGGGATCAACCGTGAAAAGTCCCAAGCAGTACCCTTTTGATGCCTTCCGTTCAGCAGGAAGCTTGTCATCTATCCATGGCCAAGCCTACCTTTCAAAGCACCTAGGAAATTGACTGTAGCTGTTTCCCACTGAGGAGACTGGCCTGTACGTTCCTAGCCAGAACCAGCTGTCTATATAATGGAATATGGGTGATGTTCTGACAATTAAGAAGGGCTATAATGGTTGTGATGCACTTGGTAAAAGCTCTTGGGGTTGTGGTACCGTAATTTAAGAGCACTAGATTAGCTGCTGCAAGACACAGAAGCTTTCTGAGATGAGATGAGCCAGGAAGGAATTGTCTATAGTCTATGGACATAACTCAAGCCCAGCTGAAAGACATGGGTTGATTGCCAATGAAGCCATCTAGAACTTGGTGGCTTTGATGAAGGTGATACCCTGCAAACATGAATAAGTAGTCTACTGAAATAACCATAGATGATTCTGGGAATAATTTTATTTCTCCATTCTGAAAAAGAATATCTGCTCCTTGTTGAAGAACTGATGTTGAACTGGTAATTCAAGGAAATGGTGAGAGGAGTAAAAGTGTCAAGTGAAAGTAAAGTGAGAATTCAGTGATCCAGGATAAAAGGATCCCAGGTATTAACAATGTTTAATAGTATTGAACTAAAGAGCTGGATGGAATGGTGAGAGAATCAAAGGTTCTACTTGGAAGGACTGATGGCTTGATCTAGTTTCAAAGGACACCAGGGGTGTACCGGCAGTCCTTTAAAAAATAATAATTAAAAATAATTCTCACCCCGAGAGGACAAAATAGCAGAATTGTACAGGTTGGTACTATGACAAAGGGCACTGATGTATTGCACCCTCTATTTTCCCTACACCAACAGTCATGTATCCCTCACCAGTATTATTAAAATTAACAAAAGTAGTTAAGATTCCTATCAGGAAAATGTCACATGGGGAAGAAGTCTTTAAAAGCAGATCTGCCATTGGAGCTTTGTTTCCTCCCACCATTGAGACTCATGTTCTTCCTATGTACCACTCAGAGAAGTTGACCATATTTGCTGCCTACATTTAAGTAGAACAGAAATACTGCAATACTAAATACAAAAATACATGGTAGGTATCCTATCACAGCAGCCTTAGGCACAGTAGACACCACTTGCAGCAGTCCTTTTGATGACATGGCTGTAGAAATCAGCAGTAATGGCACTGCAGCAAGAAGTGTAGACGCCAACATTACGTGTATCAGTACTAAATGATGCTTGGAAGTGCTATGGTCAGAATGAATGCTGATTGTGCTAGAGGCATTCACACCAATGAAATTGTTGCAGGCGGATCTGGTGAAAACTTGACAGTTATGAGTGATGGGTCCTAGGAATGGTGTTCAATGTCTGCAATGGATAATATGAATCCCAAACAGGATCTTAAGAAATCACATCCAAGTAAGTATAGAAGTAGAAACAAAAGCTGGCCTATATGAAGAACAGAAGGATCTCTCAGCCCATTTTCTACAATAAGTGATTTTCCCCCTCTGATGTACTAAAATTTGAATTAAGATCAACAACTTAATTGTTAATGAGCCACTGAATAGCCTTACAAAGTGTTATTACTTTTAACCATTACTATCATTAGAGACTAATCAGAAACGTATACAGTCATACCTCTGGATATGAATGCTACGGGTTACGTACAACACGGGTTACGAATGCGCCGAACCTGGAAGTAACGGAACATGTTACTTCTGGGTTCGGTGGTTCGCGCGTGCGCAGAAGCGTCAAATGACGTCATGCGCAGAAGCGCTGAATCGTGACCCGCTCGTGCACAGAAGCGCTGGCGCGGGTTGCGTACTGCTCATGTTGCAAACGGGGCTTCGGAATGGATCCCGTTTGCAACCAGAGGTACCACTGTACATGGAATTTTCTGAATTCCTTTTCCATTTCCCCCTAGTTTTAATTCAAGTGGAGCCTTTGGAGATATTCATTTTCCAGGACTAAAAGAGGGAAAGGATTATTTTTTGTTCATGAATAGTAGTGTGTGAAAATGGTGATAATTCATTCACAATATGTAAGAAGCATTTTCCCTCAGGTTTTTGTTCCAGCTCACTGTATGGCACTGACATTTTCAGTAGAGGGCTGGCATGACTTAAGCATACAAAACAAATCCAAATTTGTTCACTTTTAATGGAAAAATTAATCTTTGGCCAACTGACATTTCAAAATTTGGAATGTACATATGACATGGGTCCTGCTGAGAAATTTAATCATTTTCAAATTGAATTGAATCCATTTTTTATTAAAAAGTCACCCTATTTTTCAGCAAAACACTTATGATAAAATCTTAAATGGTCATAGTGCATGTGGAAAGAACTCTAGTATTTTATTTTAAAGATATCATAGATTTGAATAGAAAAAGCTTCTGAGTTATATGTGAAACATTTGTGTGCCCAATCTTCATGATCTCTTACCCCACCACACTACATTTGTAAGTGAAGCAAGAACATAAATTTCTTTGCCACAAATGGTTATAAACAGATACTCTCACTCATGTAAGTAAAACTATTATTCCTGGACTGTAATCCTACTGGTAGAGTGGGATTCAACTAACTTTTACTCAGAGTACAACCATTGAAATTAATACACCTAACTAAGATAGGTCCTTTGATTTCAATGGTTCTACCTTGAGTACGTTTAGCTGACTAGCAACCCTAAACACATTGGTTTTCCTTGGTGCCTTGACATAATTTGAGCACTGTGTTGAACTATATTGAATATTGAATAAAGGTAGTCTGTGAGCTGATTTCTGAATCTTTCTCTTAGAAACATAGAAGGTTGGGTATTTGCCCAATACTCTAACTGACTCATACAAATTAATGCAGCTGTGTCTGGGAACAGTCTTGCATGGTGATCTTGTGCCATAAAACCACTCATTACCATGGTGAAAAGAAAGGAAGCGTGTATGG
Source organism: Zootoca vivipara (assembly GCF_965207765.1). Lineage (NCBI taxonomy): Eukaryota > Metazoa > Chordata > Lepidosauria > Squamata > Lacertidae > Zootoca > Zootoca vivipara. The sequence continues at coordinate 96,454,548 of NC_142582.1, read as the reverse complement.
TTTTCACATTTCTAGTATACATAAATATAAGGCATTTTCATTTACATTATTTGGTGAATTGTGCTTCCACATTCATTTATACCACAAACACAATCCTATGTATGTTTTTTTTCAGAAATAAATCCCACTGTCTTCAATGGAACTTACTTTCAAGTACAGTAAACTAAGGTGCTGATCAGTCAAGAACACTGTTATGAGATTGATGCACTTGATGCTGAAAAGCTCCAATGAAACCCTCTGTGCCCAATATAGCGCCCAATAGTTTTCTATACCTATGTAGCCATACTGACCCTTGGTCATCTTGCTATGGTAACCTACCAATATTTTATTCCATGTTGAGCTCTTTGTCAAAAACAACTTATTTCACAAAATGTCAGGCTAACATCATTTGATGACTCTGCTATGCAAAAGAAAATAATTAAATAAACCCTAAGCTGCTTGTTGAATACTGTACACACACTTTCTAAAATGAAAATTGAGATTCCCACAATTCTTTTCCAGGTAACAAATATTCAATTTCATGTGAATTCAAGCTGGTCTTTGACCGTAATAAATTATTATTATTATTATTATTATTTCATGTGAATTTCTTTTCATGCAGAATCAAAGCTGATGAACAGCATTTGGCATGAGCTATTATGGCTACTTGGTAATATTTTGACAGGCTTAAGCATTTGCAAACCATATATTGTTCTGATGTGCTTAACATGGCATAGAGTAAATCTGTTAAACGTTCATAGATATTTGTCTATGTGTTATTATATTTTCAGGGTATTATGGCACTTTGAAACATGTAAATCCTAGGGCCCCACTCCCCCAACACCCTGTCTACTACAGAAAATATGCAATTTTCACTTCAGGAAACTAAAACTCATATATTTATTGCCTCTATAACTGACAAGTTCCAGGACTGTCTTGTGCAGCTGATTTGCTTCTTCTGAAATGCAAACACGAAATTTAATCTCTCTTCTTTTGGCACATATTTGTAATGATAGTAGTGATACTATTGGAGGTTTCCCTTCACAGTAGTAATGGATATTGTGCATTCTATTAAGTCATAGTGGCTATACAGCATCATGTATTTTAGAATAGGCTGCCAAATATTTCTTGTACATACTAAAAAGGAATACTTGGGGCTGAATCTGCTTGCGTATGGTGCCTGGTATTGAAGAAACCTCAGGAATGAATGTTCCTAAGGTACTATTGTCTAAGGTAGCTCTTTGGATGCACCCAAAATATTGGGTACTATTCATGCATTCTCCAAGCCAAGAGTCCATATAATTGGGTTGGCCTTGGTTGGTCAATCATGATTTGTGGTTTCCAGCAACACCACCTCTTCCCCAAGTCCTCTGTACACTCCAGGATTTGAAAGCAGTATCAATCTCCAAAGCCTGGTATGAAGTTAAGTTCTCCACGCAGGCCAGAGAACACGAGAGTGGTGCAGGGTATCGCTCTGCTACACCCAGCAGGATCTATTTCTCCTGGACTTTTGCTTCTATGATGTGCGAAGAGCTTGGGGGTAAAAATGGCATCCTTTATTCTGTTTAAGCAACTAGGAAAAGGTGGTCACCAGGAAGAGAGTCATGGTCCCAACTAGCCACATTTCAATCAGTGTGCAAAGTTGAACAACATTCTACATGCAGCCTTCCCTACTGAATGTAAGCACAATGAGGTATATGCCTTGCTCACTTTAAGTGAACTGTATAATTTCACACTGTGAAGTTTTAAGGATCTGGATGAATATTTTGGGTACGTCCAAAGAGCTACCTTAGACATACTTAAAGAATTTTGGGTATGCCTTGTGGGGTTTTTTTGGCATTACTTTTGAATAACAACTCTCAATACCATATCCCAATTATTATTATTTTGAAAGTATCATTATTTGCAAAAGGAGTGTGGAATGGGTGCACGATTTGAGAAAGACTAGCCCAGCATGCAGAACTGGTTGAACATGGCTTTTTGGACACAGGGCTTTGCGTATGAAAGATATCTATGTAACATCTTTCCAGTGACTCAGAATAATGCCAAGTTTCCCTCCCAATAATATAAGCAACTGGGGAGGAGTTATTTTTTTCATTGGTACTGTGGGAATTAACCCCCTGCCTTCCTCTTTACCATTGTCTTCGATCCTGCTTGGCGGCTGCTGCAGCAGCAACCATTTATTTACAGAATTAACAACATGTGTAGCTTGGCCCTAAATGTGTGATTTTTTTGAGTGACCTACAGAAGAGGCTTTTCTGGAGTACTGGAATACAAAATATTAAATTAATAGTTTTAGTTTAATAGTCGGACACGACTAAACAACAACAAAATAGTTTATAGTTTATCTTATACCTTTCAGATGATCCTTAATCATTAAACACACTTCTTTTTCCTGGCTGAAATCTACTAATATCAGTTCATTTCATTCTTTTCTCTCAATAGAATTAGGTATCCATTTCCATGTATATAGTTTTATAACAAAGGATAATAAACGTCTTTCTTTAGGATGACTGTGCCATACCAGGCTACACGACATTCTTTCTGTAAGTATATTTAAAGCTGCTTTAAATCACTTGGCTACAAACAAGTCCAAAAGGCTATTAAGCACATTATACTTGAAAACTCAGAGAAAGTTAGAAGGAAGACTTCATTTACTTGAAACACTTTTTACTGCAAATTTTGTGGGCATTCAAACAAATATTAGGGGACCTTAACAATGGCAATGACTGATTCATAACTAGATGGGCACTATGATACCATAGATGGTCAATGCAAAACTACTTCTTCTTCTTCTTCTTCTTCTTCTTCTTCTTCTTCTTCTTCTTCTTCTTCTTCTTCTTCTTCTTCTTCTTCTTCTTCTTCTTCTTCAAACTTAAACTTATGTAGTGCCTGCACTACAGAAAATACTAGTATCCACTATGATAGTATGCCTACAAAAGCGTCATTATTTTCCTGTTTAGGGTGGGTTTTTTTTGTTTTGTTCTAAAGCACTACAAAGTTCCAAAATTCCAATTTGGGCAAAACTTTTATTACACCAGCCAAAATGTAACAAAATTGTGTGCAAACTTTTGAGTTCACAAGAACTCTTTATCAGGCGAGTTCCCACTTCCTATGGGCCAATTGCCACCTATCATAGTTCAAAGCAGGTTGCCAGAATCACTGATCAGTGGCAACTTCCTTTGATAACCTACTTTTAGTGTCAATCAGCTGATTGGTGCTGGGAGTGCACTTTCAAAGTCATGATTGGCAGTTGCAGGGAACCCCTTTGAAGTACTTTTGGTGCACTGAGGAGTTTCTAATAGGGAAACATAGTACAGTCCTAAATTGGGCATTCCTAAGCTTCCCTTGGACCTGTTCCTATATAATTGAGTTAATTTGGCTTTTGTTTTTTAGTGAAGAGGGAAGAATGGGACTGGTAAATATCTGAAAAAGATATGAGAATGTAGGCAAAATCGACATTTTTATTACTGCAACGCATGCGAGCCAACTTAGGTTAATATGCTTCCATTTTTAAAGATCCTTGCATGCTTTGTATAGTTCCTTTGGCCTAACTGTTTAATATCAGATGTGAGAGTTATTCCTAGGTATTTAAAGGCACCATGGGCTCTTGGACTGTGCTATTATGATTATTATTGGCAATACAAAAATATATATCATATATCACATATATCATAATAACAGACAAAAGCAGTAACCCCCCCCCCCCACAGCGCAATAACCCTGCCCTCCCACTGCAATGGAAATTGTGAGACACAAAATGTATATATTTCCTACTAAAGAGACATAAAACTTTGATTCACAAAGTGAAAAACAATATATAAATTTTTGAAACAAACCAACAAAATGTAATCAGCTTCATGTAGCAAAGGCCAGGTTTATGAGTCAGAGAATTGAGTGTACGCAGCTATAAGCTGCAGGTAGGTAAACGGCGTTTCCGTGTGCTGCTCTGGTTCACCAGAAGTGGCTTTGTCATGCTGGCCACATGACCTGGAAGCTGTACGCCGGCTCCCTCGGCCAATAACGTGAGATGAGCGCCACAACCCCAGAGTCGGTCACGACTGGACCTAATGGTCAGGGGTCCCTTTACCTTTAGCTAAAATGAAATTTACACAAAACATACGGACTTGGCAAAGTCACTTCCCCTGGCCTTTTTTTTTTTTTTTTTGCTCTTTTGGCTAAGACTCAAGAATGGATACATTAATACATATTTGGATGCATATATATCTGCATCAGGAAAACACTGAAAGGCATAAGCTGAGTACTGAAATGCTACCTTGTTTTTTAAAAATGAAATTTTAAACTCCAAATCTGAATTTCTGCCAGCAACATTAAAATGTGGAAAAGAAAATGCACATTTGCCTCTCAAAATTTGGTCCCGCTGTATGCATTTTTCCAAGTCCCTTTCCTGCATCTTTTGTACCAATATGTTCACTCATAAACCAGACAGAGGTTCCCAGTGATCTCTGCCAACATATATACTAGGAAGCCATGAGATGGAGCCAAACTATAGGGTTCTGTGTAGGACTCAATGAAGTTAGATGAAACAATTTCTGGAAATATGGTGTGTAGCAGAACCCTACACATTATTTACTTGGAAGTAATCCCAAGTAACACAGGTGGTGCTGTGGGTTAAACCACTGAGCCTAGGGCTTGCTGATCAGAAGGTCAGCGGTTTGAATCCCTGTGACGGGGTGAGCTCCTATTGCTCGGTCCCAGCTCCTGCCAACCAGTTTGAAAGCATGTCAAAGTGCAAGTAGATAAATAGGTACTGCTCCAAGTGGGAAGGTAAACGGCGTTTCCGTGCGCTGCTCTGGTTCGCCAGAAGCAGCTTTGTCATGCTGGCCACATGACCTGGAAGCTAGACGCCGGCTCCCTCGGCCAATAACGCGAGATGAGCGCCGCAACCCCAGAGTCGGCCACGACTGGACCTAATGGTCAGGGGTCCCTTTACCTTTAATCCCACTATTTAATAGGATTAAATTCCAAATCAATGTGCACTAGATTGAATCTTTAGGCTATAGTCCTATATAAACTTACCTGGGAATCTTACTGAATTCAGTGGGACTTACTTCTGAGTAGACATGTATAGGGTTATGTTGTTATATTAGTGTCCCAGTTTTATCAGGAACATATATGTGCCATATACTCTGTCTCAAACGGGAGACTTTCAAGACAAACACTGCTAATAAATTGTCTAATTATAATATGCTGTGGAATTCTGGTAGATATTTAATGTATAGGTGCTTCTTTATTTATTTTCTGGTGGTTTTTTTAAAATTTTAATTGAATAGCACAATGCTACGTGTGTCTACTCAAAAGTAAGTCCCGCAGTGTTTACTAGTGATTGTTCCCAGGAAAGTATGAATACAATTGCAGCCTAATATAGCTATAAGACTGCACAGTACAAGTCCATTTTGCATTAAAATTATAATAATATAATGGAATAATCCACGATCCTGGGTTATAAGTATACTGTGAATCCCCACAGTGAATAAATAACCAGTTGCAGAAATAAATAAATCTCCAATATTAAGTGTAATAAAGAATTGCTACTACAGGAAGACATTGACAGACACCGATTTCCGTTATGAGCTTTCAAGAAATTTTAACCTATGTAGAAAATTATTTTTTATTTCCCCTGGAAATCTGAATGGTAATAAACACTATTCTGTGAATGTAATCACATCTGATGCCACATAACAAAACATCTCAGCAGGTCATGTTTTCCAAAGTAATGTCTGCTTCCTTTCTATAATGGCATTAGATTATTCATAAGCAGTTATTTATCACACTGTAAGAGAGATCTTTCATAGGTACTTGAAAGGAAGGGAGGAGACAAACAGAAAGAGTTCCTTAGCTATTCACATCTTAAAGATAAAATGCTAAGTCAATAGACATGTTGTAGTATATTGCCTCATCCTGCACATGATTTATTGCAGATGAGAATCAACTAGAAACTGAATTACTTTGAAAGTTTTACTGCTGATGTTAAAATTCCAGGTCTGTATACATACATTTTATAGAGGCACTAAGTACAGCTTTTGCAAATTTGAAACCTCTTATTTTGAGGTTATGTACATTGGAATAACCACTGCATAAAACAGAGACCTTTCATATAATTCTTAAACTGACCACTTAACCATTTATGTTGCTGTCATAGCTTAAATTTCGGGGGGGACGACCCATATTTTTGTAGCATTTAGACAAATTATTGGCAATTCTGCTTATTCCAAACCAGATTAGGTTTTTGAATGTTTTATATAAACAATTACAAAGGGATATTAATTTTCAAAGCTAGTATCTTTTTGCTTTTTGGTATTTATGATAAAATTTGATGAAATTTAAAAGCATTTTCAGAGGAAAATAAGCTTAGTAATAATTTCCCCCAATGTGTAAGCATGCTTAGAAACAACCTGCGAGATACATTTGAAGAGATCAAGGTGCTCTTGTATTATAGGTATCTCTGATTAGCTTGTCATCTACTCTGAAGAAGATGTAGCCCAATTCTCCTATGCTGTATAGCAGGCCAGCTGTTAGCTGTCTGTCAAGCACCTAAAGTGGACAAGTAGTCCAGGAGCAAAAATGTCACTCCTTTGATCTGGCAAGGAGCAGCTGCTGATTTATAGAGTAGGACTTTGTTCTTCCGTTCTATTTTACTTTCTTTCCTAAGGCAGAACCACAAAATCTAGGAGGAAAAAAAGTGCCGTTCTCTGCAACATCAACAAGCTCTGACAACTGCAACAGGGTTTTTCTTGGCCCTAACAAAGCTCTCAGGCATCTCCTTTGACGCTCACCTTTCCCTCCCCCCTTCTTCTTTTTGCAATGCGGTAGTTATTGTTTAATTCAGCTTCTGTAAATGGAATGGACTGTGGCCAGCAAGCCTGGGGCATAAACACACCTGTATGAAAGAAGTCTTATTGTAGCAACCATCTACATCCAACCTGCACATGCACTGCTGGTTCTTGAGTTCAGAAGCTATGCTCCATTTTCCTGACAGCAAATTTTGCCCTAAGTAAACTATGCTTTTTGTATCCACTGTCCTGTCTTGACCATGCTTGTGCATTTTTCCATAGCTATTAAAATCTTCAAATCTGAAGGCAAAAGGATTAAGGCATGGAAATATATATTTTACCTGCCTGTCAACTCAGTGGACTTCAGGCAATTTGTTATGAACACCCCCAAGTCTTTCAAATCTATAGACAACACCAACAAAAAGGAACTCCATGCTGAAAAATTGACGTGTATTGATCTTTAAGGTGTTCCTGCTGGTTTAGGGACATGGTTAATATACTAGCAGCCACAGGCAGGTAATGATACAGAATTGATTTATTAAGGATTATTGGGGGAAAGAACATTATAAAGAGTAGGTTTTAATACAATAAAAATATTGAAAGCATGACCTGGCTTGACCCCTTAGGGTCAGCTGGTTTAAGAAACAGATCACCTTTTATGAGGTGCTGAGTGATCCTCTTTCTCCCCTAGAAGTTAAAGAGCACTATTTTAAGACATTCCTTTATAGGAATCGGGCTCTTAATATCTTTATTGGCTGTTCTTGATTTTTAAAGCTACGGATTTCAAAGTTACAGAAGTGAGCATTGCAGAGTAGTTGGACACAAACCTCTATACATTAGAAGTGTAGAGAAAAATATTTTATTTTTTTAAATGATCATGACTAATTTAAGTGTCATTGATTTCAATGGGTCTAAGTAGTCTGGATCTAATCCTACAAATGAACAACTATAGGCACAACCTATTTACTTTCCTAGTGATGAAGGGGAAAGTTTTAGGAAGACTAGACAGGTAAATAAAGAGATACAACAGCCAAAATGATTTTTTAACGTGTGACAATTTTTCAGATGAGTATGTGCATGTTATCCTTTTCAGTCTTATACCGTATATCTTATTTGTTTCGAAAGAAGGCAGAAAAATAATTTAAGTATAGCAGTGGGATAAGCCCCCGGAAGGTAATTCAGTAGAATTCTTTGCAGTGTTCACCAGAACTTAGTGTGGTCCCCAACAGTAAGGAGTTGTCACTATGATATGAAAGTCACGTGGAACTCTTATGCATAGATTGCTTGCTTAATTGGAGAGTTACCCCTCCACTGATATTAATGGGAAAGACTTTGCAGGTGATGTAACTATAGTATCTGAGATATCCTTTGACATCTGCCAATTTTTCATCTCCTTTGAGGCCATTAGATGTTTACCTCCGCCAACCTCTCAATTATTGTTTCCTGAGTCTTCTGAGTGCCAGTAAGTCCCCTCATTTATTTAGAAATCTTGGTCACTTAACCTGACATAAAGCCGTAATATTTGTCTTGCACAGCTCCCCATTACTTTATTTATCCTCTGCAAAATATAGTGTTGATTCATCACCAGAAACAAATACGAAGGATAGCTTCACAAGAACTAGTGTAGCATAGTGTAGACTGAGCAATGAATTAGGAAGCTTATGGTTCAAATACCACCCCTGCCATGCATGGTTCAGGTAGCATTAGTAAGCTGTTGTGTGATATCAGGAGCTAGACATGGGCGTAGCCAAAAGGGGGCAGCTGCCCCCCTAAATCAATAACCATCAATAAAAATACATAGCAAACTGAGGTTCTGTCCCCCCAACAAAAGGTCTGCCCCCCTAACAAAACTCTTGGCTACACCCATGGTGCTAGTCATATTCATAGTAGACATATAGAAATAAATTCACTTAAGTAACTTAAATCTATTGATTTCAGTGGGTCTGCTCTGAGTATGACTACCATTAAATATCACTGACTGTCTCATTCAATGCCCCATCATCTGCAATAAAGCCATTTATTGATTGCATTTACTAGGTGCCCTTCATCACACAGTTGCAGGGCATGGTATGTAAAGAAATATACAGATCTAAAATACACAACAGCAAAAAGATATAAAAATAATTTAACACCACATTAAATAACATCTTAAGGAAGGAGGTGACCATATTAAATTCACACCAGTTCATCCTCCCCTAAAAGGTCTAGGGGGGCAAAGGGGTCCCTCTTCATCTGTCAATGCAAAGCATATAATTTCACTGCAGGATGTAGCTTAGAGAGGATGGCATTGCATAGGCTATCATACAGAAAGACTCTCTCAGGTGCTGTTGTCTCTAAAACTTTGCTAGGTAGTGGTGTCACAAGGAGGTGGTGGAGTCACAGTTGATCCTAATAGGTAGCCACATTGATATAAGAGAAGACATTCCTCCAGATATGGAAGTGATTTAGGGCTAACTGCCCAACCCTACAAGGCTATTGCTTTGTACACTAGCACACCCTATATAGATGTGAAATAACAACAAAAATGACAAAAAGATAAAGTTAGTGGAAACCACTAGAGAAACTCTGCATTAAAAGCTACAGCTTTGAAAGTTGTAGCAGTTATGAGAACTCTGACCCATGATATGAAACAATGCACCACTTGCTGATTCTACTGAAATTTGACTTTAAAACAGGCTATATACATTTTTGTTAAACAGAAACCCTTCACCCTGCATGGGAAAACTGTTTTCAAAACTGAGAGTTTGTGAAATGCTGGGCAGGGGCTGGAGGGCAGTGGTAAACTGCTCAAAGTTTGTAAATTAAAAATCACACAGGGCTAGCAAGCCATTTCTGTGAGGCTCTTCGGGTTCTGTCCACTATTTTTGTTTTTAACACAAATGACATGCAGGAGCAGGTTTCTACTCAGCCAATGCGTTTCAGTTCATGTTTGGGGTGCACTGATATGTGCATCATAATGCTCGTTCACAACTTGTTTGATTGGATATGTATTTTTGTGGGGGTAGGTTTCCCCTCCTAGGTCACTGGTTATTGTGAATTACTATACCTGAATTGGGGTCATGGGCAGTTTATACAGTACTCACAGGGCAATCCTAAGTATGTTTACATAGAGATAAGTCCTATACCTAGGGCTTAGACCTGGGGCTTACACCTAGGCAAGTGTGTACAGGATTGCTTCAATACCTTAAAAATTTGATTATAGAGTGAAGACATACAAATTCACCATCTCAAGCATATATCTGAATAAAACAGATTTGGGGGCCTTTGGACTAAAAAGTGATATATAAACAACAACCATACCAGTTAATAAGTTATACTGAATTAAATTGCAAGGCATTAAAAAGGAAATGCAAAGGAATGCAAAGATTTATTTCACTGAAAAATTTAAAAATCCTTTAAGAGTTAGATCAGCTGGCAAAGGGGGATTTGTTTCTCCTTCTCTTGTATCTTCAGTAGTTGTTCTATTCTCTGCTCTTTTCAGTGCAACTATATTATTATCCACAAAACTTTTAGCATCATCGTAATCATAAAATATATATTTTATATCTTTATAAATCACCAGAGGCTTAGCAGAATCCAGTAATGCCACATCTGCTTTAATCCTAGTAAATTCTAGCCTGAGAGAGTCTAGTATGTGGAATATGTCACAACGTTTCCTGAAAGATTCAGGAAATACATCATCTCCTTGATTCCTGAAAATGCAAAACAAATACAACAAAGAGCAATTGGCAGAAGGAAAGCTGGTACAATTACAGTGCAATCCTAAACATGTTTACTCAGAAGTCAGTGTTAACGAATTCAATGGGATTTACTTCTAAGTAGACATGCACAGAATTGCTGTAAATGTATATAGGGATTAACAAACAGGTATTACTATCTCTGTCATACAAAGATCTCCTGATCACTTGTTTATTCTGCCAGTGTTGCTGTTTGAAGATAGGTAAATTTCTCCTTGCGCCCTGAACCTACTACATATTCTTGAGCTGATGCCCAAATTCAGCTGTTCAGATGCAAACACAAGTCTGCCTACCTCACTACCAATGCTAATCAGTCACATTAATTTAACTATATAAACAGAGGTGATCTGACCTAATGAGATCGTACTCAGCCTTTTTGCTGCTGGGTTAAAGTTTAAGTTGTATAGAGGGTAATATAGGATATAATGCACAATGTCAAATATTGTAAATGAGATTGACTTCTTGCCCTACATACAAACAAGGTGGCAAATAGAATACCGTATGTAGACCAGGTAAGCAGGTACAGCACCAAACACAACATGAGTGGCAAGAAGGGACAGTCTTGCTCTATAAGGATTGAACCTCATTAGCCTGGCACCCTACCCAACAATCTGCTGATTCTGAATATCTGTACCTGATGTTGGGGACATGAGACAGGATGGAATTCCATTGGTATGCTATCCACATCAGTGCCTAACTATATCCCTGCCTGAATGCTAATAATAAATAAATAAATAAATAAATAAATAAATAAACAAACAAAAAATTATTTATACCCCGCCCTCCCCAGTCAAAACCGGCTGACGCAGTAAAATTACAATAAGACATAAAAGAAAAACAAAACAATTAATTTGAATACAGGTTAAGATACAATTTAATTTTGAAATTTTAAAAATGCAGCCTCATTTTAAAATAACCCACATCAAAATCATAGGGAGGAAAACATAGGGGTCAGACTGAGTCCAGCCCAAAGGCCAGGTAGCTCCATCTTGCAGGCCGTGCGGAAAGATGTCAAATCCCGCAGGGCCCTCGTCTCCTATGAGAGAGCGTTCCACCAAGTCGAAACTATGAGATTGGTGGTCCTGGGAGCTTTAATATGCATGCTGAGGCTCTTTTTGGGGAGCATCTGAAAATTTCATGACCTCCATGGCAACCACAGGCCTGTCTCAAATTATCTGGACAGGATAAATTTAGCAGGATATAATTTGGACTTGATTTTCTGCAGTGGAGGGGGGGGGATAATCTGTGCACGAGGAAGCCAATAAAGACTACATTGTCCTGGTCAGATCATTACTTGATTCATGTTTGACCTGATCACGTTTGACCTACAGGTTACCTGTAACTTCTGCACCATTGCATCTGCACGATGTCATCCAGAAGTTTTTTCAAGTCACCCAAGAGAGTTTTTCAAGTGGGAAAGGCCCTCCTTTGCAACCTGAATTGGCTGTGGCTAGGACAGAGTATTGGATTACTGAGGTGGTCAGTGCGTATCTAAAAAAATGTGTGATCTTCAATGTCCTAAAAAGTGACAAATTTATTGAAGAAACCTATTTTGGAGCCAGTGATCTGAGATAACTACCACTACCCAGTGGTTCTGGAGTACACTATTTATTTAGAACCATTCAATCCATTTTCAGGCCTGAGTTTGGAACAGAAACAACTTTGGTCATCCTAGTAGGTGAGTTACATTGGGAAATGGGTATGTGGAAGAGGAATATTGGAGTGTTGACCTCAGAAGGCGGTGCTGGGGATATTTTTGTTCCAATCTGTGGCCTTCCACTTACAGGGTGACTCAGGTCTCTATTCTGTTCTATGCCTTTGAGTGACATTGCTGGGTGACATCATCACTGCACCGTCTGTTACAGGTGGCAGTGGCAGCTCGGAGTTCCTTTTATTAACTTAAACAAATGCACCAGCTGTAATATTTTCTAGAGAGAATGGATCTAGTCTCACTTATTCCTCAGAGTTCACTGCCAAGGTTGCATTATCTGCAAACAACATATCTCAGATAAGAACCCACCACACTTTTGTTTTGGTGTGAAAATGTGCCAAGTTGAACAGGAAGTACATACCGTACTGTCTTCTGTCGAGCTGAAGGAGAACAACAGGGAGAAGAATATGCCAAAGAAAGTTGGGATGAGAACACAGCCCTGTTTCACACCGCTCTTTATCGGAAAGTCATTTGAGGTTGAACCGTCATACTGGATGGTGCCGTCCATGCTCTCGGGGAAGGACACAATCATCTTATGCAGCTTAAGTGGTATCCTATTTTGTTGAGCAGTATGAAGAGTCCTTTTCAGCTGATGACGTCAAATACCTCCATCAGATCTACGAAGGTGACGTACAAGGGGTGTCTCTGCTCTAGGCATTTCTCCTGCAGCTGGTGCAGTGAGAAAATCATGTTGACTGTTGACTTCTGAGCTCTAAAGCCACACTGGGATAGACCCTGTCAGTGAGTAACTGTAATCTGTTGAGAACTACACAGACAAAAGCTTTCCTCACAAAGCTTTTTATTGATAAGTACCGTATTTTTCCGTCTACAGTGGTACCTCAGGTTACAGACGCTTCAGGTTACAGACTCCACTAACCCAGAAATAGTACCTTGGGTTAAGAACTTCACTTCAGGATAAGAACAGAAATCGCGCGGTGGTGGTGCGGCGGCAGTGGGAGGCCCCATTAGCTAAAGTGGTACCTCAGGTAGGTTCAGAACAGTTTCAGGTAAAGAACGGACTTCCAGAACAAATTAAGTTCTTAACCTGAGGTACCACTGTATAAGTCATACCCTATTTGGGGGGACTCAGATTTAAGAAAATCACGGGAGATGTATCCATGTATAAGATGCCCCCTAATTTTTGACATTATTTTTTAGGGGGGGGGACTAGTCTTGTACACGGAAAAATACAGTCTATTTTGCTGGTATTAATTGAGCTAGTTCTGAATTATTTTGCTTTAATGTTATTGTTCCAAATTGTAGCTATTTATTGGTACAGTTGTTCCACTGCTATTTTATTGTTATAGGTTCTTAATGCTTCTGTATTTCTGTTTGGTATTCTATGGTGGTTATATTTTATTTTTTAAATATTGTGATTCTATACATGATGGAGACCTCCTTGTAAGGGCTTGGACCTAAAAGTGGTCCCAAAGGATTTTTAACACACAAACAAATAAGATAATGAATGTAGAAAATGATCAAAAATGAGGAAAGGGCAGCACAGATAAATGTTTGCAAACAGAGAATGATTCTGCTGGCTTAGAATGATGAAAGAGAGGGATATGCAGGACTGGCCACGATATTCAGAGGGTGGGAAAATTCTGCATTTGTTATACCATTTAAATGTATATAAATATAAAATTGTCCATTGTCTTAACATTGAAATATTTTTTTAAAAGAAAAAGCAACAAGGAGAAAACACAGTGGAAATGTGTTTGAGGATATCCAAGAGACTAATTTATTGCTAATATATTTGTCAATTCTATTTCCCAAGTTTTAGGTCCGTCAGTATAAAGTGACAATGTGTAAAACATTAACTTATTTTCATGAGTACACCACTTACTGGGAGAGCTTGTTAGTCAAAACAATCTAGCAACTTCTCACAGTAATTTGGACTCCCAAACCCCTGTTGGCAGTTCATACTCTTTTAGGTAAGGCTTGAATTCTGTGAAGTGCATTTATGTTCTTGGCTACTTATTAGTGCAGTCCTATATAAGTAAGCCTCACTGAGTTCAGCGGAGCTGTCCCCAGATTGATTTTTTGATTGTATGTGGTCTTTAACAGGAATAATATTCTTATTTCTTTATGTCCCTGTACACATTTTACACAGGCCTACAGAGAAATTATACTCAATTGGAGGGCCCACTGATTTATCATAGCTGTATGTACATTCTTTCCTGTGTCTGAATTTAATGTTCTGAACCATAGGGATTTAAAAGAGCAAAATAGAAGTAGGGACAGCACAGAGGCACTTTAATAATTATGCTACACCAGAGGTCCTCATATGTATGAATCCTACACTGCAACTTGTTGTTAATTCAGTGTTGGATATCTTTTATTTTTTACACATTTTATTGGACATCAACTTACAACTGATGTCTTTTTCTGGTTAAACAGTAAATGCACTGTTAGTTTTAGTTGTATATTCCTAATATTTCTGCTCAAGATAGCACTTGTGTTGCAGGGACACACCATTCTCCTGCAATGTAAGTAGAGTATGGTTACCAGTATGAATTTTGCATCACATCTCACCAATGTACACCCATTAGTCCTGTAACTGAATTTAGTTGTGTAAGTTATCACAGGCCTGTCCTCTTGAATGCACCATTTATAAGCCCTAGGATTCATGCTAAAATACAAAGACGCCAACATTTAAGTAGGCATGTTTAATTTACAAATAATGTGTGCTATAATAGTTTTGCAACAATGCCAAGATATTTAACAAATATCAATATTTCAACCATTGCCTGCCCTTGATATAGAGCACCTAAGAAAACCAGTGTTTACTTAGAACAGCTTTAAACACTACTTGGCCCCAAAATTCTCTAGAAAAGGTCAGCATGGGTGAAGGACTGGCTTTCTATAAGCAATCCTGTCATTCAGACTAACAGCAGTGATTCACTCACAGGAGGGAAAAAATGGCTCTATTGTTGGACTTATTGACTCCAGGGAGGGCTGGTACTCTATTATTACCATAGAGTGCTCACAACCTGAGCTCTGTGTTGGTCCACTTAAAATTACTATTTGCTGTGAAGGATTGGCAAAGCAATTCTTAAAATGATGGGGTGAAAGTAGGAGAAGCTCCACCAGGAGCTTTTCTTTTCCTTTAAGCAGGAGTGAGCAATGCACAATTCTTTCTGAGCCTGACCCACTTATTACCTTTTGTTCAGTTGTCTTTATTAACATATTAACTGACTAGATTGCCTTTAGAAATAAATAAATGGATTTCATTAGGTAATTATATCACAACAGCCTCTTATTAGGAAGGAAGCAATGTTCAACCCAAACACTAAAATATATACAACCTGATGGTCACAGTATATGCAGTATACAGTACAAACATACAAAAGTCTGTAAACCTAAGGGAATTTGTGGAAATTACATACTTTAATAGCTTTCAATAATTTAGGTGTTTTAAAAAAATTAATTAAGCAGATGCCAAAATAACCACTGTTTCTTAATTTGGTTAATGTTCACACCTTGCTGATGTTGCATGATAGTGCATATGCATTACTGGTATTCAAAACATAATGGTTTGCTACTGAACAAAAGCAGTGGCAATGGTATTCTCCTATATAATTTTCTCCTAAATTATTCAGATTTGCAATGCTTCCCCCCCATAATGGCATTATAAAACTGAACCACAGAAAGCAAAGTGGACAATTAAAAGAAGAGGAGATGAGAGTGTATAAGAACATTTTCAGTACACTGGTATATAGAAAGGTGAGGCAAACAGGCTAATCAGAATTCGTTTCCTATTAAAATTACCTTGAAGCTTGAAATCAAGCACCATGAAAGCTTGTCACCTTGCTTATAGATTTAAACAGTAGTACATTTTTCTGTCATATCTATAAATGAAGGAATGCAAACTTTACCCCCTGCCCCAAAGTTTGCTTATTGTCTTTGAAATCCCTTCCTCACAAAAGCTTCGGCTGTCAAGAGGTTGCAAATGAAAAGTCAATACTGACGCTGTTATGTCATATTACATCCCTTAGGCGATAAAGCTGAGTTTGCTCAGTATTTGGGGTTGCCTTTTGTTTTTCCAGCTTTAGCATTCTGCCTGCACACCTGCCTTCGTTATGATCCATTAAAAGACTTTTCATTACAAATAAGTCCATGAGAGGTCAAAATGTGGAATTTTCTATTACTTAATTCTGCTTTGTTTTCCTTGACAAATCATATCATCTGAAAAGTAGGATTATGATACAGTATAAAATATTTAATTAAAATGCATGCATTTTTAGTATGCTAGTTCAATATCAATATACTATCAATATACTACAGTGGTACCTTGGTTTATGAACACAATTGGTTCTGGAAGTCTGTTCATAAACTGAAGTGTTCATAAACTGAAGCGAACTTTCCCATTGAAAGTAATGGAAAGTGGATTAATCCGTTCCAGACAGTCCACGGAGTACTTAAACTGAAGCGTTCATAAACTGAAGCAAACATTCCCATTGAAAGTAATGGAAAGTGGATTAATCCGTTCCAGACGGGTCCGCGGAGTACTTAAACTGAAATGTTCATAAACTGAAGCATGGGTGTAATTGGTTCCGGAAGTCTGTTCATAAACTGAAGCGTTCAAAAACTGAAGCGAACTTTCCCATTGAAAGTAATGGAAAATGAATTAATCCGTTCCAGATGGGTCCGCAGCGTTCATAAACCGAAAATTCATAAACCGAAGTGTTCATAAACCGAGGTTCCACTGTATATACTATCGTGGACTTGAAAGGTAAATAGTCTGACCTAGTATAATGCAGCTTCCTTTGTTCCTAATCTAACAGCTTAATTGTCTAAGTACTGTGAGGTAGTTTTTGTACATTCAGAATGTGCTCAATTCTGAATATCTTAATAGCACATGAAAATAGCACATGTCTATAGCATAAAATGACTACAAACTCTAGAACTTGGAATTTACCATTTTTATTTCCTCAAATAAAGAAGGCTGATCGCCGAAGAATTGATGCTTTTGAATTATGGTGCTGGAGGAGACTCTTGAGAGTCCCATGGACTGCAAGAATATCAAACCTATCCATTCTGAAGGAAATCAGCCCTGAGTGCTCACTGGAAGGACAGATCGTGAAGCTGAGGCTCCAATACTTTGGCCACCTCATGAGAAGAGAAGACTCCTTGGAAAAGACCCTGATGTTGGGAAAGATTGAGGGCACTAGGAGAAGGGGACGACAGAGGACGAGATGGTTGGACAGTGTTCTCGAAGCTACGAACATGAGTTTGACCAAACTGTGGGAGGCAGTGCAAGACAGGAGTGCCTGGCGTGCTATGGTCCATGGGGTCACGAAGAGTCGGACACGACTAAACCACTAAACAACAACATTTCCTCAATAGCAGCTTCCATGCCATATGCCAACTACTTTTGAAACTCAGAAGTTTCAAACTAGTTTGTAATTCAGGATTTTGGTAGGATGTTCAAAGGTGGGTGGGGAGGCAGGGGAAGAAAAAAATGTTCAACTGGTGTTTGCAAGTTCTTAAGCATGTATAAAGTGCCCGTCTGCATTGTGGTTGTATATTTTAAAAAGTGTCTTGTTACTTTGTTACTTGTTAACGGTTGCCCAAGAATGAGAAGGTAGCTACAGAGCTTGTACACAGCCCAAGAAAAAAGTAAACGTTCTGCACACAATTGGCATATAGTCCTAATTTTCCAGACTTGACAGCTGTAATAAACCTTAACCTCTACTTCCCCAACTTTCCTCGAGTGCAGCTTAAAATTCCACATGTGTTATGCCATCTAATGAACCAGCCATTAAAATGAAGCCACAGATCTATATCAATAGATTAGGAGGAAAATAAGTGTGAAGTAAATGTAAGTGCATTCTGGAATGACAGCAAGGGGGAGAAAGCCGATGATCATCAGTTTACAAACGGAGGTATATGAGATAACATATTCTGCACACCACCTCAAAATATACAGTATAGCAAAATCCAAGTAGAAAATAAGGCTGATAATAATGTAACTGAACACATGAACTGTCTTGCAAAGGCTAAACATGCCACAATGCATGCATTGTGTACAGTATTTTCCTCTGATTTTAAATAGGAACAGTAGCTAAGCAAATGTTTGGTATCGTAGGATATATAGGAGCCCCATCCCTACCTATGTTATTATCATTTATACAGGGATGCTGCGACTTGCTGCCTGTACAAAGTAGTAAAATCATCTTTTTTCTTGATGCTCATGTGAACTTCCTTAATGTCAAGCAAAGGGATCCTGGCACAGTGAAGATAAAAAAGGTAAAGGGACCCCTGACCATTAGGTCCAGTCGTGACCGACTCTGGGGTTGCGCGCTCATCTCGCATTATTGGCCGAGGGAGCCGGCGTATAGCTTCCAGGTCATGTGGCCAGCATGACAAAGCTGCTTCTGGCAAACCAGAGCAGCACATGGAAACGCCGTTTACCTTCCCGCTGTAGCGGTTCCTATTTATCTACTTGCATTTTGACGTGCTTTCGAACTGCTAGGTTGGCAGGAGCTGGGACCAAGCAACGGGAGCTCACCCCGTCACAGGGATTCGAACCGCCGACCTTCTGATCAGCAAGCCCTAGGCTCAGTGGTTTAACCACAGCGCCACCTGGGTCCAAGCAAAGGGATCCTGGCACAGTGAAGATAGAGTGGCCTAATTTGCGCATCAAGCCAAATCATGGTTTAGCATCAAATGAATGAACAAGTTTGGGATTGTTTGCTCCTCCCCCCCTCCCATACAACAAGAGGAAGGAGCATGGAAGCTTCTTTCTGCTTTTTAAGATTCAAATTGGCTTAGTTAATGTTAACCGCAGTTTATTGATTAAATTAAACGACAAAATGCAGTTAAGCCAGGCATAGGCAAACTCGGCCTTCCAGATGTTTTTGGCCTACAACTCGCATGATCCCCAGCTAACAGGACCAGTGGCCAGGGATTATGAGAATTGTAGTCCCAAAACATCTGGAGGGCTGAGTTTGCCTACTGTATGCCTGGGGGGCGGAGAGCAGGCAGGGGCGAGGAGCTCCCCCCGCACTACTCTTCCTCTGCCAGTGTGCCTAAGTTGAGCAGATGTGGAAACAAGCTTCTAAACTCTTTTTCCTGGTTGCATGGAGAGAAGTGGAAAGGACCGCGCCAGCCCAAGACTTTGCTTGGGCTCTTTTCTGGCAGTAACCATTAAACCATGGTTTAGCATTGCATGTGAACAGCCCAATGGGACTTATTTCTGAGTAAATCTACTTAGGAACAGCTGAACATCATTTTAAAAGTTAGCTTGTTTATTCTGGATGCAGTGGTTTCAGAAAATAAAAAGAATGTGCAATGAGAGAAGAGAGACCATTATAATACAATCTATTGTGATCTACACAGAGGTTCCTATTTTAAAGATTTGCAATCTTATTTTTGAATACTGCACAGAACATCATAGTCATCTCAATGCTACCCTCCCACCTGGTTTGATTCGTCTTGAAATTCTGATTTCTTTAGGCCCACAATAGTAGCTACAACAACTTAAAAACCCATTTACAATTTGTTCTGCAACTATTCTGCACATCCAGTTTTTCAAAAGTGTCTTAAAGATCACTTCTGCATGGGATAATAAATATAATCTCCCATAAATAGTTTGATCAAAGCACATAGCTTGCTGCAAGCTAAAAATACTTGGATTCCAGTTCTGATGCTCAAAAGAATGCTATTGTTCATGTGAGTAGGAATAGAAATAACACTTTGTATCCTTGTTTAAATAACGGGATTATTTAACATACAAAACATAATATTCTGTGTTTAAATATATATTTATTTCCTTTTGATGAAAATATGAAAGTAGAATATTTCTAACTGAAGTGTGAAGAAAGATATATAGTCTTACACTATGGCATATACCCTCCAATATTTATCCAATGAAAATAGGGATCACCTATTCAACAACAATTTTACCACTAATAATAATTTTACTATTTATACCCTGCCCATCTAAGTGGGTTGCCCCAGCCACTCTGCGCAGCTTCCATACTAAAACATAAAACATACTGAGACATTAAAGATTAAAAAACTTCCCTATACAGGGCTGCCTTCAGATGGTGCAGGTGGCAAATAACTCCATACCCTCCAACATTTCTCCAATTAAAATAGGGACGTCCTAAGGGAAAGAGGGACATTTAGGGATCAAATCAGAAACCGGGATGGCTTCTGCAAATCTGGGACTGTCCTTGGAAAATAGGGGCACTTAGAAGGTTATGCCTTCAGACACAACAGTGATTTGTGGGAGAACATCAATGAGATGATTATCGCATGGGAAATGGTTCTTAATATATTGTTGAGTTTTCTCTTCACATTGTAATTGAGCAAAGGGTCTTAAAATCTTAACTTAACAATTCTGAGTTCTGTACATGCACAGCATTAAAAATGTAGTCTGTAAAAAATACCAAAATATTGGTTGCTGTCTATAACTCAAGGCATAGGAACTTAAAATTAAAACTTTCAGCATGGGCTTCCTGTGGTGGTGAATATATGGCTTTCTGGCTCTCCTATCAGTAAACAAAATAGAAAGATGTAATGAATACATCTAAAATGTGACAACCATGGTTTTTTAAATGAGAAGAAAATGGGCACAGTGAAATGAGGTCTATGAGGAAAAGACCAGGAACTGATGAGAAGAGGACTCTCCGTCAAAGAAGAAAGGACTGCAATGTAGCCATTTATTCTATGAGCTCAAAGCTCCAGTAAGACTTGGAAAAAACACTTGTTCACCTAGCAGTCTGTGGAAAGGTAACTCCCAAATTGACACAAGAAAGGATCACATGCAAATTAAAGAAAAAGATAAGGACACAATGCTGTGAAGGAAGCTAGAGAATATTAGTAACTGTGGCACTTGCTTGTGGAAGTTTTCTTACATTTCCCCCTCATTACATTTTAATTGAGAAATAACTGGAGGAAGAAGAGTAGGTTCATACATGTATATACGGCAAGAGCAGACATGGTTCTTACACTGAGAAAAAGAACCATTAATTTTACACAGTG
The DNA here is from genome assembly GCF_965207765.1 of Zootoca vivipara. Classification (NCBI taxonomy): domain Eukaryota; kingdom Metazoa; phylum Chordata; class Lepidosauria; order Squamata; family Lacertidae; genus Zootoca; species Zootoca vivipara. The sequence goes on along the minus strand of NC_142582.1, from coordinate 96,433,336 downwards.
TAGTAATAATAATGAACATTGTGCAGCAGACAAGCAAGTCAAGAAGCAAACAGATATTGATCATGGAAACCTTACATAAGTCACTCACTGCAATGCTCACCACCATAGAGAGGCCATGCCCCCTATTGAAAGCTGTTTTAAACCACAATCCATCCCAGGAGGTGGGTGCAGTAAACCAACCACAAAACTGGAAAAAGCATCACTGACAAGGAAAAACAAAAGAGAAATTCCAGATGTTTGATATGATATTTACTCAAGGTTTGACACATTTCAGAACAAAATCTTGCTTGGGGGAACTTTTTTTAGCAGCAACTCTCATCAAAAGCAAGGGATCCTATAGCAATTTCTGTGGAGGTGGGTGCTTGAGCACAAAAGATGTTTCTAGGCCTGTGGTGAAGAAGCTGTGCTACCCAATTTCATGTAGCCTTCTAGACAATGCATGCCCACTCATGCTCTCTACCCTCTTTAGAAACACTTCCTCTTTCATAGTGTGAGGGGTTTGGGGTGGGGAGAGCTCTGAATCCATGGTGAATGGGATGGGGCTTATAGTGTTTATCACATTTTTATTATGCTCTTCAGCCAAGGAGTGGTGTACATGGCATTGTATAGCTTCATGCATGTGGCAGACCAAACTCTGGATCTTGTTTTCTCAACTGGGCATGAGGAGGGTGATCTGAAAGTGAGAGATATTGACACCAGTCCCTTCTCATGGTCAGATCACTTCCTGCTGAGATTTAGCACCTTTTCCCCTTCACCCTCACACCTCAATCCAGATAAGACTGTTAGTGGATTGTTTCCTAGACAGATGGATGGGAGATGACCCGCTCTTAATGAGGTTACACTCCATCTGGAGGAGCAGGTACGCAGCTTGGGGGTGCTTCTGGATCTGTTGCTGTCGCTTGACGCTCAGGTGGTGCGGAGTGTCTTTCATCAGCTTTGGCCGGTGGCCCAACTGTGCTCCTATCTGGACAGGGATAGCCTAACTTCTGCTGTCTGTGCTCTGATAACCTCTAGGTTAATTTACTGCAATGTGTTACATGTGGGGCTGCCTCTGAAGACAGTCTGGAAACTTCAGCTGGTGCAGAATTCAACGGCCAAGTTGCTCACCACATGGGCGTACCCAGGATCAAAACTAGGGGGGGGCAAGGGGAGGGGCCAAGGCACGGAAGGGGAGGGGCCACAAAGTGGGCGGGAACGGCGAGCTCGCGCTCCGCCGGGCTGTGCCCCTCCCTAAAAGCAGGGCTGGTGGGCGGAGGCGGAGCCCAGCCCAGCGGAGCACGAGTTCAGCGTTCCCGCCCGCCGCGCCGCACTCTCTGGTTCCCCGCCGCGCTTGGCCTTGCCAGAGGGCACGACAGGGAGCTGTAGGGAGGGCGCAGTGCGGCGGGCGGGAACGGCGAACTCGTGCTCCGCCGGGCTGTGCCCCTCCCTAGAAGCAGGGCTGGTGGGCGGAGGCGGAGCCCAGCCCAGCGGAGCGCGAGTTCGGCGTTCCCGCCCACCGCACCGCGCTCCCTGGTTCCCCGCCGCGCTTGGCCTTGCCTGAGGGCGCGCCGGGGAGCTGGAGGGAGGGTGCGGCGCGGCGGGAATGGTGAACTCGCGCTCCGCCGGGCTGTGCTCTGCCTCTGCCCACCAGCCCTGCTTCTAGAGTAGGGCAGCTGCCCTAACTTGCCCCGTGGTGGGTACGCCCTTGGCTCACCAGGGCAAGATAGTTTGAGAATATAATGCAAATCGTCGCCCAACTGTACTGGAAAGCAATCAGTTTCTGAGCCCAATTCAAAGTGCTGGTTTTAATGGCTCAGGATTGCAATACCTGACAGACTGCCTCTCCCATATGAATCAACCTGGACCTTGCAACCATCAATTCCTGCATTTGCAGGGATTGGACAAGATGGCCTTTGGGGGTCCCTTCCAACTCTACGATTCTATGATCATCTGAGGCCCTTCTTCATGTGCCTCCTCCATGAGAGATCCAGAAGGTGGCAACACAGCAACATGTATTTTCGTGGTGGCTCCCCCTCTGTGGGTGCCTTTAGGCACCAGACAAAAACATTCCTCTTCTTCCACGTATTTAGCTAATTAAATGATCTATGGTCTTTAAAACTATGTACGTGTGTGTGTGTGTGTGTTGTTGTTGTTCATGAGTATGGCTGTGCATATGTGGCTGTAATTGTGTTTTTGTTTTGTTTGTATGGGATGGCATAAAAACGCTGTACTATGTACAATGACAATAAAGTATCTATCTATCTATGCTATGTATTTTTGTGTTTTTATATTGCAAATTACCCTGTGATGAAGGGTGGTACAAAAATTAAATAAATAAATAAATACCCTTCAAGGCACTTAGATTGAAAGACAGTGACTTGTGCAAAATCATTCTAGAAACTTCATGGCTGAGGCGGAATTTGAAACCAAATGTCTCTGGGTTCAAATTCTAAATGTGATCTTCTAAGCACTATACCACAATGGTGCTTATATCATTAAGACATGCGATGATATGGACATATGAGTGATGTCAGTTGCTATACAGTCAAACCTCAGTTTACACCTACCTCTGTTTACGACCGCTTTGGCGAGCGACCGCCACGGACCCGGAAGTGTTTACATCCAGGTTCCTCTGCGTTGGATACGCAGATGCGATCTGCACAGCTCACACATGCGCAGAAGCGATCTGTGCAGCGTGTGCGTGTGCAGAAGCACTCTATCAGCGCTTCGCACACGTGCAGAAGCGTGCCTTCGGGGAGCGACCACTTTGGCCAGCGACCACCTCCGCGGAATGGATTGCGGTCGCAAACCGAGGTACCACTGTAGGTTGCAGAGTGGGTGCAAACTTCAGGCTTGCAGAATCCACTTTGATTTGGGTTTTTTTTTCTAGAACCCCAGGATCCACTAACTAAAGCCTGATGCAAATGCCATACACTTAAAACAATATAAAAACTGAACAGAGTTTACAGTTCTTCCACACAAAAACCACTTGGGCCTGTACCTGCCATTTCATTCCTGCTACTGTTAAACATATCCTCACCCACATATCTGGCAGTAGATCCAGATCTACCTTCTGTCTTTCTGTTGCTGTTATGCAAGTTGCTCATCTTTTAGGATATTTTCATGAACTCTTTTTTTGTTTTTACTACCACCCCATGGCACTTTTATCTGTATTTTAGCACCCCATTTTTTTTAAAAAAAATCACTCTTTTTCACTCTTAGTAATAATATCACTAATAATGCATGAATAGCAGCTGAGCCACTACTCCTACATGCATAGCAGGCAAACAGAAAAATTAAATGGAGAGGGCAGGATCCGTGATGCAAAGGGAAGAGCTCAGTTGTCCTCTCCCAATTATTTTCCTTTACACAAAATGTTTCTGTGTACACATCTAGCAAATCTAGTCAATGTTAGACCTAAAGCTAGAAATAGCATGTTTTCCTCCGGGGTGAGCTTGACTAGTCTTTTAAATAGTTTAAAAAAGAATATTTTTGGTAAGGAATTTCTGCCTTAGAAAGCCATATACTGTACTCGTGGGATGTATTCACTATTTTTAAAGGCAGAAAGTACTGAACATGGAAACAAGCGTAAAAGAATTAGCAACAAAAGTTACAAAACTGCCAACATTTGCATGGGCATTGTTCCAAGGGGATGTATCCTTTCATATCAGCAGTTGCATGAACCATGCTCAAAAGATGCCTGTGGCCAACCACACATTTATCAGTAGCTAAGAAGAAATTTAGAGTGCTGGGTGGAAGGAAGCCAGAACAATGAAACACTAAGGATTGGTCCTGGGTCTGCATATTGTAGTTTACAGAAACTGATAGTACAATGTTGAGGCTTCTCATTTTTCTAAGTTGATAGTTGTGTCAAAAAAGCAGATTTTTCATAACTATCTATATCATATAAGCAAATGTTACCGGTACTTGCATAACCACAACTTTATTTAACTGTCTCATTCAAAGACAAATATAGTCAATTACCTGGAACTTGATAATACCAACAGTATTTAAATCAGTTCCAGGGGAATTATCCTTTGGTTTGGCACACATTGCACTCATACCAAGAACTCTGGCACTACAGACAGACATTCTGTCTGATACACATCTGAGTAATAGCATTCTTCTAAAAAGTCAGTGATCAGTTATTCATTCTGGGTATTCTACGCAATATGACTTTACAGCAAAGTCAAAGAGTGAAGCAACATAGCCCTTTATACCTTCAGAAAAAAGCAACTGAAACTTTATGCATTTTATGTTATTTTTATGCTTTTACACTTAACATACTTTTATGATATACTTTATGCATTTTTATCTTGTGCTATATACCATATAAGAGAAATGTATATTAGCATATGCTACCAAGAAACAGCTTTCACTGTTATCAAATTTTCATCTTGGTTTCAGTGTTTAATTAGGTGCTGTTTTAACAACATTTGGTAAATGCAAATCAGTAGGTATCATTTTTGTGTATGGATGCCATGAAACATTATTGCTTGCTGCCTTCACTACACAGAAGACAACTGCAAAAGAAAGTACTATATTGTGTTTAAGACACTAGACAGGGAATCAGGAGGCAAAACCTGGAGACTGGCTCAGATTTTGGCAGATACTTCCTATCTGCCTTGGGGCTAGTTACTGAAGGCCAGATTTATACAGTCTCCAGGGGCTTAGTTACCCAACAGCCTGCTCTCCAAGCAGCTTTTGCAAACCCATTAGAAGGACTGTACTGATGTAGCAATTTGCATGTTCGTCACCCCAAGTTACTTTCATATAGATTCTCACTGGCATAAACATTGTAAGGATGAGGCACTTTTGAAGGCCCTAAAACTGCACTTAAACACAACTGAAAGCTAAAATTTTGTACATATCGGTTATACAAATTCCTTCCCAGTCACCTCATAGGAGTTGTAATTATTTTGCTTCACAAGTGTTCAAACATTAGTTTTCTACACAATGTCATTACTACCACAGCTTTCATAGTGCATATCACACTTCATGCTGGGAAAAAATATATTATGGCTATCTCATTCTTCCTTGCAGTGAATTTTTATTTACTCAGCTACTTCTCCCACCTCAAACATTCCCTGTATTTATTTATTTATTTTTGCCTATTGTACATATCCAGTAAGAGCAGAGACAGTTGGTTGATGCTTTGGCACCAAGATCTGAAGTCCCAGCTCAAAATCACCTTGATCCTGGATTTATGAAGTGGACAGTATGGTGTTCTAAGGATGAGAATGGTTTGGATGGCATAATTGGCTTGATGGGAGCTGGAGATGTCCCACAGGAAAAAGAAGGATAAATGTCACCTGGTTGTCTATTGCATGATCTCTGTATTTTATTTTTGCAGATGTTATCTGGTTAATTGGTTGTAACTGACGGGAGTGGTTTTGTTTCACTATTTGCTGACATTTTGTTGATATTATCTTGTAATACTGGGAGGATTTCAACATTGCACTAAGGTAATCATTCCATCAGGCTTGCCAGATGGAAGGCTCCTCCCTCTCCTCCCCCATGTGTCGTGCCAGGGGTTCTCCCAACCCCAACAAGAGCAAATTTCAGGGGTCACAATGGGCATACGGAAGGGAGGAGATGGAGGAAAGCTCTGTCGCACAAGCAGAAGTATTTGCCCAGGGCTTCCACTGAGGGAAATCATTAGCTGAATCCCACTCTCTATATGAGAAATTGATTCTTGAATGTTGTTAAAATGCTTTTCAGTTATGTTTTGAATTGTTATGATATGACAATATAATTATATTTTGTCACTTTTATGGGTTTTAAGCAACCAAGTACAGTATGAAGAAAAGTGGCAGACAAATCTAAAATGAAATGAAAAATCCTGCTCACCTCTGATAATTTTTGCCTCACATTCTCTTCTGCTCCCTGTACCTTTCCTCATTTCTTCTTCTATCATATCTCCCCTAAGTCTCCATTTTTCCAGGCTAAACATACCCAACTCTCTCAACCGTTCCTCATAAGGCTTGGTTTCCAGACCCTTGATCATCGTGGTTGCCTTTCTCTGAATGTGTTCCAGCTTGTCAATATTCTTCTTGAATTGTGGTGCCCAGAACTGGATGCCGTTCTCCAGGTATGGTCTGACAAAGGCAGAATAGAACGGGACTATGGCTTCCCTTCATGTGGACACTATACTTCTGTTGATGCAGTCTAGAATATAATTTGCTTTTTTGTTGTTGCATCTCACTGTTGACCCATGTTTATTTTTAATCGCTTCTAATTTTTGTGGACCTATTTGAAGTAGAATAGTAGATTAACTTGGTTCAAGCATATGTTTTTTTCTCCAACCATTTCACTTTAGGCCAGTGATGGCGAACCTATGACACACGTGACGTGACACGCAGAGCCCTCACTGCTGGCATGTGCCCCATCGGCCCATTCGCGCTGTTGTTTTTCCCCCATTTGTTCTCCCGCTCCTCCTACAGCTTGTCTGCGCTAGAGCTTGTCTGCGCTAGAGCTTGTCTCCGCTGTTAAAACACTGATCCTTTTGTTGTTGCTGCTGGTAGCCAGAGATTGGTTTTTTTAACCCTTTCTGTGCTGTTTTTTCCTGGCGCTTTGGCAGACTATGATTGGGTGTAACAGCGTTAGTTTTTTAACCCGTTCTGTGCTGGGTTTTTTGGCGCTTTGGCAGACTATGTCGGTGCTGCCTGTTAGTTCCAGCGAATGTATTATTCATCATTTATTTCTGTTCTCTTCTCCCCCCCAAAAAAGCGCAGCAGTTTTGGGGCACCCCCCAAAAAAGCAAAGCAACTTTTGCACCCCCCCAAAAAAACCTCCAAAACTTTGGTCAGCAGCTCCCCCCAAAAAGCTCAACAACTCTGGGCACTTTGTGATAAATAAGGGGTTTTTGGTTTGGTTTGGTTAAATAAGTAGTTTTTGGTTTATTAAATACAGTTATATATTACAATTATACATTTTTGTTATTTAAACTATAAATATCGCAAAATTATGGGGGGGTTTTCTCGAAGTGACACACCACCCGAGTTATGCTCGGTTTTTTGGCAAATTTTGACACACCAAGCTCAAAAGGTTGCCCATCACTGCTTTAGCCTATACTTCTGCAAAATGGTCTCTTATAAAATATAATGGCTCCCTGTGTGTGAAATGCTCTCCCCAAATTGTCTCACCTGGCATGTTCATTACATATTTTTAGGCACTAGGCGAAAACATTTGTCTTCCATCATATGTTGGACTGAGTAACATTCTATGGCCTTTTAAATGTGTCTGTGAGTTACCGTATTTGTTTCTTTTTAAAAAATGTATTTTGTCTTTCCGTTTTGAATTTTTATGTTGTGAACTACCCTGTGATCTTCAGATGAAGGGCTGTATACAAATATAACAAATAAATAAATAAAAGTAACAAAAATAAGGGTGAATAGATTTATATAGCTGCCTGATAGTGTAATGTATAGTTTTGCAACACTAGAAGTTTAAGAAGATCCACCAACAGAGCAATAAACATAACTCATTCTGGACTTTAGGATAAAAGAAAATAGTAACACCATAAATTAGAATAGAATAGAAGAAATCTTTATTGTCATTGTCCCCTTGAGGGAACAACAAAATTTCTCTCTCTCTCTTTTAGATGTGAAACTCTGAATAACTATAATCAAATTTGGAATATATTTCTGAAACTGTGACTAAGAGACAGACCACCACCAAGAGACTACAATCCTTTGTTGTGATTCTAATTTGGCCTCTCCACTTTCCTTTCCTAATTCCCCCCACTCAACTCTGCTTTTTGATTGAGCAAGTTTTTTTACACATGGGACAGAGAGGGTAGATTGGCGCTGTCTGTTCTGGATGTTATAGTCATTTTACTGTATTGTCACTGAAAAACAAACAAACAAACAACAGAAAACACACACTTCCTTCCTCTATTTCTTCTTTTTCCCAGACCAAAAATACTGAAATCCATAAATGTTATGGCTCCTGAGCCCATTTTTCTAGAATTGTAAAAATTGTAGGTTTTTGTGTGAATCATCATCATATATAGATTGGAACTACAGTAGTAGGAATAAACAAAAGGTAGAGGTACATGTCATATGCATACTGATGACACTTAAGCCCAAACCTCCAACTGACTTCTCACAGTGACTTTATGCGGATGTTAAAAAGTACAGGGGACAATATAGAATCCTGAGGCACTCCAAAGGCCAAGAAGAGCCGTGCTGATCAGTCCAATCTGACAGATATCTGTCAGAAGTCCCTAAGGAGGACATTACCCTCCTTCCACTCAATTCCTAACAACTGCCTGTGATACCGGAGGGAATATATAACCACCAGGGCTATTAGCCATTGATCATTTTATCTTTCATGAATTTGTCTATTCCTTCTTTAAAGCTGTCTAAGTTGTGGCCATCACTACATTTTGTGGTAGTGAATTCCTGAATTCTAGTAGTACAAATGGGGAGACACCAAAGAACGGCCAGGAGGCGCTGTAACCAGCTAACAGGATAAAGTTGATAACAGGTGCTCCTTTCACCATTGCCACCACTTGAGAATCTAGTAGCAGTCAGGATCCAGAAAAACTTCTGGGCTGTAAATTTGCTCTTTTAAGGAAAATGTAGCCATGGCAGACAGGTGTCTGGTTTAGTGCTAACATGCTGAATGAAGAACATAGAAGCTAACATATCCATATCAAAGGCAAAAAATTAAAATATATTTTGAGAACATGATTTTTAGGGGGGGATTTATTTACCCAATAAGTGCAATTAAAGAAAACAAAAGACTTCCAGCTATACCTATATTTCCCTAACCAACTCAATATTTATCTATTTGCATCCTTCTGTAACTCTTTGTCGTCTTTTCTTGACTTCAGGACCCATGTGTGCTCGAAAACTCTTAAAGTGTTTCAACCCCTCTTCTTTATTGCAGCTGTACAAGTCTCCAAGTTTCTGACTCCACAGCTTTCTGACTACCTACTCTACTTTCTACTTGGACTTATATACAGTTTTTCACTCCCCCTCACAACCTTTTAGCAAATCAGAAGTAGAGTAGACTTCTGGTTAAGTTCCTATTTCCCCTTAATTGTCAGGTTCCTAGACTGATTGTTTGACCCACCTGTGCAGAAAGTATTGAACAAAACATTGCCTTGTACTTTTAACCTTCCTTCAAACAGCTTCCAGAGCAAAACACCCCCTTGTACTTTTAACCGTCATGTGCCTTTTGATCCTCCCACTCAGGAAAGCCTTTAAAACAAAAAGCAACCATTTGATAACCCAAGCTTTACAACCAGAAACCAAACACAAAATGGCTGAAAGTCCTATTCCTTTCTAGAAGGTTGACTTTGAAATATGATGCACTTGATACATTATTAAATGTTCATTTCATCTACAGCAAGTGAATGCATGTGGATGTTTAAGAACATTTTGCTTCAGAAACACAACATATTGTATCTTCAGTTATTTCAGTGATGCAGCACACACTAAGCAGCCTTTAATAAGAATGTTAAGTGGGGTTATCGTTCCTTAAGGATCAATTATAAGTTATTTGTAAGTTTTGTGGCAGTAACGAAGTTACCAAGCTTTCTGCTTTTACTTTAAGTTTCAGTCAAATGTTATTTTATTATATTTTAAGGTTGTTCCCTGCTCTAGGATTGTGTGCACAGTGAAAAGTGGGCTGTTAATAATGTAAATAAATTAACATAATCATATATGCAATGAAGTTATTGACAATCTTCATTGTAGGTGGTAGTTATGATGAACAACTTCCAGCATAAAAGGATCTGAAATTCCATCATGTTAGTTGGGAACTTTTGTCATGAATAAGATGTGATGGGCACAGTTGATACCACAGTTTATCAAGTGTTACACAAGGGGTGAGGTGGGCAGGTATAATCAGATAGGACTATTGAACACTGATGATAGGTGAGGTTTTTTTTAAATGAAAACAAACATGAGAATTTCCTTACAACATGGGGTGCTTGAAACAATGCCTCTTTTACCACAATACAAAGAGAAATTGATACAGAGATCAGAAAAAGCACACTATTTTGACTCCAGTGACATCATAAAGTATTCCGCACCTTCATTCAGTGGAATGGCCAGGATTGACAAAGGAACGAAGCAACAGTCAAGCAGCAGCAATACTGGGGAAATGTGACGGACTAAACTGGGAGGCACTGCTTTCTTAGTAAACTTATCAATAGAACCCCATGATGGCACTGTGATATTATACCAAGATTGTTACCCCATTGCCTAGGGGGTGAATCTTGATCAGCCTTATACTGAAGCAGACCACTGGTCCATCTAGGTCTATCTTTCTGCAGCAGAGACAGAGATGCTGAATCTGTGGACTTCTGCATGCAAACCAGATACTCTATCAATGAATTATGGCCTTTCCCCTTAATGAAAGGTTTTCCATTGCTGAAAGCTAAGGAATTTTATCATAACAAAAAAGTGTGGGATCTCCTGTACTACCTTCCATGCTGTACAGGAGGACCCTCAAACACTTATAAGTAGATTTTCAGGAGGTACAGGAAGCTGCAGGGTAAAGAGGGAAATCAATGAAAATCTCCTTCCCATTTCCCATGAGAGAAACCGTGAGTAGAACTCCACTTATGGGATCTCTGGATTCACTCCAGTTTTTCACAGTATGGACTAATATAACAAATACATAAAATACCCTGAATCCAGCTTAATTATTTTACAAAGCTATGCATCTATAAAGTAGCTTTGTTTTTGTTTCCTTCTTAAAATGCCCATGATTCAAAATAGGGTCTTGAACGGTTTCTGAATTGAGATCTATTTTCGTAAGGGTGTTTTGTTTTGTTTTAACACTAATTTAAATGAAGCAAAATATATGCCCTTTAAATCCTTCTTGAGGCTCTATGACCTGTAAAACTATCTGCAATATCAGCAGCAGAAAGCCTTCTCCAGAACAAATGCTTATGTTTTATGTGTACTGTATTTGCTAATCATTAGTTCATAAGCAAGAGCAGATATACAGCATGCTATAAATAATAGTGGGAATGTAAAAGTGAATTGATCTGTCTGGCTATCTAGTAATACTGCTGGCAGAGGACCAGCACTGAATGGCTGCCAACTATCATAGACCCAGCCAGTGATTAGTCTAGGGGTCTTGCCCTGTCAGGCAGAAAACAGTCTTAAGCTGAGCTCCCAGAACTGTGAGCACCGCCTACTGCTCAACAATGAGCACTTCCTGCAGTGTCCCCTTTGCTGAGTTAAGTTTAAATAGCTGAAAACATGTACGCATTATCAAGGTATGAAAGCACCCATCCAAGAATATTAATCACTGGTGGGAGATGTCAGCGTTCTTGTGAACTGAAGTGACTTGCATTATTCAGTCTAGCTACGTTCTCTCTCTCCATTCATCTCTTCCTGGCTTCCCTCAGACGTGCACTGCAATGTACTAAATCCATTCCTTCGGTTTATCTTATCTGTTTATGTGTGCCAAATATATATACTCCTTACCTAGATAGATATTGATGGGTGTGGAATGGGGAGGTAAAAACAACAACAACAAAATGGGAAGCATTTGATACATATCTATGTTTTCTAGGATAGTAATTATCCTTAATAAATGTAATTACAATGAAAGCTTATTGGGTGGGGTTTTATTACAGGAAAGAAGTAGGATTGTTCAGTAGCAAGTCCAGACAGCAAAACTATTTTCCTATCTATAGTGCAAATGGAGCAAAATGGTGGGTTAATTCCCCCCTCCCCCCACACTTTAAGTCAGTTATGTTGATCCACTTATTGCATTGCTTGAACTAGTTCTCCCTATGTATAAACATGGAAAGACAGCTCAGGCAGCAAACTCACCTCGAGATGCCTTGCAGGGATTCAGTAATGTGCCTGCTTGGCACTGTTTCTTGTATCCCTCAAGGCTGTCTCCCAATCTCTTTGTAAGACCAGCGTGCTGGCTCAAAAGAAAAAGAGAGAAAGAGAAAGAGAAAGAAAGAGAAAGAGAGAGGGGGGGAGAAAGAAAGAAAGAAAGAAAGAAAGAAAGAAAGAAAGAAAGAAAGAAAGAAAGAAAGAAAGAAAGAAAGAAAGAAAGAGGTCCCCCATCAAATAATGCAGTGCTCAGCCTCATGCAATCTATCTTTACTATGTGATTTTGATTCACTGTTTAGCAGAGGAGCTGGGTTGCCATTATGTGCCCAGTATTCACATGCAAGCATATGCCTGAATATAAATTCTGTCTGTAGATCGAAGGTGAGTTTCTAATTAAGAACTGGGAAGTTGAATTTCCACAAAGAGATCCACATTTTATGGGTAAGAGCCCACTGTGGGAGGCAGCTGCTTTTGTTTGGGAATCTGTTGGTGTTTGCTTTCTTTTTTTAAAACAACAACCGGATTTCATAAATACCAGTGAAATTCAAACAAACCTGATTGAGATTTCACTTCATCACTTAAGATATATTTTGTAGAGTACAGCCTGTGCAGTAATCCTCTGCTATGCTTTAATTTGGTTTTAATTTTATAGGCCCTGTTTTAACTGCATATTTCCAGACCTTTATTTCTCTCACAGCTCTTAGCAAAATGGTAGCTCATAAACACAAGCTCTGCTGTATAGACTTTGCATTTCATCCCAAAGTATTTCCTTCTTTATAGCCGTGGTCTTTCCATCCTAGTGCTCTGAGCTTGGGTCACAAATCTCACTGCTATTCCAGTGTGTGACATCTTCGCTCGTTTGCCGCTGCTCATTAACAAACAATACTGCTGTGAAATTGGTTTAATGACAAAGTAATAAAATTGCTATTCTGCTCACAGATTGCCTCAGGCACTTTGAGCTCCTACAAGGCTTACTGTGGGTGCCAAGATACATTAAGCTGCTTATTCGTAAAAACTGCATCATCTGTTTTTTTCACAGGTCCCCCTCCCTTTCCCTATCTAGTCTCTGCTTCTTTTTTATCTTCAAATAAAAAGATATATTTGCTTATGTTCTTTCATGCTGTCAAATTTTTACTTTCATGCATATTTCTCAAAAATGAAAGTGTATTTCATTTCATTTCTGGGGTTTTTTCCTTCCCAAAAGGTCACTCTGTCCCTACTGCAAGGTTGTTCCTAGACTCAAAATTGCAGCAATGTAACATTAAGACAGATGTATTTTTATATACTGTATTATGTAACCAGGAGACAGGATAGTATCAGTCATATTACAGGCATAAGGCTTCTTTCTTTTCAAGAATGAATTGTGAATTACCTAGTAATTTTAACTGCCATTTTAAAGATATATGCACATATGCTACACAAACATAAACACATATACTAAGCATGTATAAAAGAGAACTGTGCTTCCTTGTACTTCCTGCATTTTGTCAATAGGTAAATATATCAGAGTAATAGTAACACTTCTAACAGACTCCTTTCTCATACAAAGAAATTACACGTTTTGTGACAGTATCCTTTTTTTCTATTTCTGAATTAGGCCCACACAACTGATGATTTACTGCAGTCAGACAATGGTGAAACAACCACTCGCTCTTTGACAGGTAGGCTGTTCTCGATAATTACAGCCAGACATCTTAACACTACTAGTATGGTGTAAATAAAAGTACCAATCAATAATATATTCTTACCTTTGCATTTTTAAACACATGCTAGCAATTTCTATTTCCCTCTACATTCTTCCCCCTCAAAGACAGGGTGCAATCTGCTTTAAATGCACCACACCAGTTTGCCTTCCATTCCCCCTCCTTAACGTTTTTCATTACTGGTCATGTTTTTAAGGAGTACAGAAAAGCAGCTCATATTGAAATAGTCATTTCTAACCAAGTAGTATGTGACCTGCTAAATACCTGTAAAAGTATAGTTTGGGCAACTGGTATCTCTAAGGGCTATGCAAAAGTGGAAAAACTGGTTGGGAACAATAAGACCTCGCCTGAACACGATTCTCTTCTCCTCCCAACTTTAAACTGATCCTCCCTTCAAATCTCTTGTGCTTCAGGGCTTCCCCAGGTCACATTCATTCTGAAGTGAGTTTGACCTAGGGAAGCCTCGGAGCATGAGATTTGAATACAGCAGGCTGGTGCAAGCCCCGCAGAGACTTCCAGACTGGGTAGCACCCACAGCAGGATTGTGAAAGATAGAGAGGCCTATTAGAGGTCAGAAGGGGATTTTTTTTAAAACAGGCAACCAAAGGGAAATGAACTGACTGATGGGAATTTTTAAATATAGGCTGCAGAGAGTTGAAAAGGCTCCTTTTCAAGGTTTAGGGAGAAGGGAAATTAACACAGGGTCTTCCAGCGCATGTTTACAAGAAATCAGGAAAGGCAAGAAGATAACTGTAATGTCTCAGAAGGATACGTGCCAGAAAGGATTAAAAAAAAATGAGAGAGAAAGGGGGCAAGAAAATATCATGTACAGCAGATGTGGAGAACCCTGCATAAGTGGAGTTCTAAAGCATGACTGAAACAGCAAGGGAGGGAGGCAGAGCTAGTGTGCTCATCCACACTCTTGGTGGGCACAAAGCAAGGATTAGGGGATAGCATGGCCATTCTGCAGCATTCGAACACTGGAAGGCATCACCTTGCAATACTAAGGGCTCTGCTGGTTCTCAGTGTTTATGTTGTTATGGGAAGTTTATATGGAGAGGGAGGACTGGTCTTCCTTAGGATAATTCATGGCTACATGTGAGAGGCCTGAGCCGCAAGGGTGAGATGTATTGGTCTGATGGTTTCAAGGTAGAAAAGAGGAGGACTCAATGAACGCCAGGGAGAGGAGGAAAGATGGTAAGGAATTAGAGGTATTAGGCTAGTCTAGTGACCGAGAAATATGTTGCAGAGGTCAGTTAGGCCTGCACAGCAACATGGAAGCTGGGGCTGCCAATTTTTGAAGGTACATTGAAGATTTTAATAAATACTAATAAATACAAAGTACAACTTTTATTTACAGGGAACCAGGCAGAGGGCCTTCTCGGTGGTGGCACCCGCCCTGTGGAACGCCCTCCCATCAGAGGTCAGAGAGATAAACAACTACCTAAAATTTAGAAAATACCTAAAGGCAGCGCTGTTTAGGGAAGTTTTTAGTCTGTGATATTTTAATGTATTTTGATGTGTGTTGGAAGCCGCCCAGAGTGGGCGGGGTATATATAAATAAATAAATAAATAAATAATAATTGGCAGATACGACTATCAAATGGTGTTTTTTGTTTCAAAGAAACTTCTTGCTGCAATATACTTTCCAGGTAAATGAATAAATGTTTTAAATACAAATAGTACCAGGTTTCCATCAGAGGAAAAAAAATAGTTAAATACTTTTATTAATGGTTACTAGACTTCGACCCGCAAACAAAAATACTGGTGCCATTTTATGAGAATCTGTGTCATTCAGTAATATTTGTATCATGATGTTGATAACTAGCCCTGTGTCACAGAAACCAGAAAAAAATGCATTTGGGGTTGAAACTATGCATCACAGAACAGAATCAATCTTCCTAATTAACTGCAAATTAGCAATCCCAAAATGAGTGGGATCAACCTGTCTTTACTGGCCAAGAATCATGTTAAGTATATAGCTTCCTCTAAGTGCCTCTAAATTACTTTTACGCCTATATAAAGTAACATTCTTTTAATCTAATGCTGCATTAGTGTCACTGGGCTCAAAGTTATTACCCTGTTTTAAATTTCAGCAGATAGGTAGGCAGATAGAATGATAAACAAATTAATAGACAGATATGAAGATAGCCTGAAATTTTCTATGCAGGGCTCAGAGCAGCTTCTCATAAATCTCATGAAACCACAAACAAGGTACTAATTAGCATAACTCTGTACAAAGAAAACTTTCTTTTCAAAAAAGGAATTCTTTAAGGTCTCTAAGCGGTAGCTGTTCAGAATAGAGAAGCAAACACGAAGCGAGAAAGTAGGAAATAGTAGGTATCAGACTCTCTATGTAATTAATGGTCTGAATTACTTGTCATTCAAAACTAATGGATGAAGGCTAATAAATTGGAATGTAATCCAGACAAGACAAAGGTGCTCCTGGACAGAAGGTAAATTGACTCTGGAAAGGGGATTCAGCCTGTTTTGAGTGGGGGTAGTACTTTACTTGAAAAACAGTTTCACAGTTTCAGGGAGGCTACTGAACTCTACTTTGCACCTGCCAACTGCATCCAATCCTAAGGATATCAAATCTTGTTATGGTAACGCATATTTAATTTTTGTCAAAGTGGATTATTGCAAGAACTACTATACTGGGATGCCTTTGAGGAATTTTTGGAAACTTCAATTGATCTAGAATGTGGCCGCATGGATTGCCTATGTTGCAACAGTTGCACTGTCTGTAGGCACAATTCAGAGTGTGGGTAATGCCTTGAGTCCATATAAGCTAAATGACTTCTTGTACTAATCCACCTGCTGCCTAAGATATGATTGTAGAGACCTGTGATGGAAGCAGCATTGGTTGGAACAAGAAATTGGGCTTTCTCAGTGGTCACAACCAACTATGGAATATCTTCACCCATGAAGTTTTGATAATTTTGTTCTCCACCTCTCACAATATTGGAACCTGAATAGTGTGAGATTTAGGATGGACAAATGGAAGTACTAAGCCTTCACATAGTGCTTAGTTACTGTGAGATTCACTATCGCAAGAGGCGGTGCCAACTTGGATGGCTCTAAAATAGAATCAGACAAATTAATGGCAGATAAAACTATGAATGGATGAGTCATCATGGCTGTATTTTACCCCCAGTATCAGTGGGAGTTGCTAAATAATAAATAGCAGTTGCTGGGAAACACAAACTGGAGGCTGCTACCGCACTCATTTCTTGCTTGTGGGCTTCCAATGGGGATCTCGCTGGCCATTGTGAGAAAAGAATGCATGGCTAGATAGGCTTTTGGAATCTTCTCATGCTCTTATTGTGGTTGAATATGCCATTGTGATTTAAAATGTTGTAAGCCACACTGAGTGATCTGTATGTGTAGTAGGGCATGGTAGAAATTCTTAGGTCAATAAATACTGTAATAGTATTGATAAACACTACTTTTTTCTTTCTTTAGAGAGTAAGGTTCTCCTCATTGTCAGCTTTAGAAATGTTGGATCATTTGGTGAAATTGAAAGGGGCTCAAAGGAGCCTTGAAATCTTTTATTCTACTCACACTCAGTAAACCTGCTGATAGCATTACTATTTGTTTGAGTGCTGTATATACAACCCAAATCCACGAAGGGACCTTTCAGGTGCAGGCCAAAGTTTTGAAGACTTTTCTGCACACTGTTCTTTTGTGATGGGGGCCAGCCTAGAAAGGAAGACATCCACGCACAAACACTGGTTTCTGCAAGAAGACTGCTCTTGCTAGAGCATAATGCTTGTGTTTTGCAAGAACACAAATCAGTGCCCTTAGCTGTGTTCAGTTAAATGTTTAACTTGTTTATAGTATTGTATAGATTTGAAGCCTCTGCTTAAAAATTAATGGTTTCTGTGCAAAGGAATAAGGAGCTCTACTACTTAAACATATCCCAACATTTTTCAGTAGAGCTTTTTGTCTATTTAGTTACCTTTGTGTTTTTGCTGAGACTGTCTTCAGCAGTTTCAATACTGCATTTGTATAAATGCTTAAATGATACCTTTACCAGTGCATCCCTACAGATACAGGTCTTAAACTTAGTCATGACTCCTTAATCCTTCTCCAAAAAGAAATCTCAGTTTAACTCATATTGTGCCTGTGGGCTGAGCGCTTTGGTACAACTACCAATATTTTTATTTTAATGCAGAGCTTAACACATAACAACTTGGTTATTTCACATCCATACTCTTGCTTTTGCATATATTTATAAAATCCCTCATGTCCCTTCCCAAACGAATTCCCTATTACTTCTGCATTTCTCACCCCAAAAGACACTTACTGCTATGCTGCTGTTCCTTAACACTCATATGTACTACACATAACCATATATACCCCTGGTGTTTCCTTTCCTGTGTATTCTCCATCCCTTACTGCCTGTCTGCTCCATTTCATTCTCTCTCTCACACAGACTTACACAATCTGCCATGTAGCTAGCATTCATTGGCAGAGAACACTAAGCTGCTCAGCTACTTGCTGATGCTAAGCAGGAGTAAGGAGGAGAATGAAGGATGTTGGTAATGGCTTAGGTGTCACAAAGGTACAAAAAAGCCCTTCAGGTCACAACTGACTCCTGGTTCAGGTACAGAATCCCTGGCCAAGTGATTTGTGCAACTGTACGTAAGTATTTCCCTTCCAATCTTATACACACACACACACACACACACTTAAAGTCAGTGAGATTGTGTAAGACATTAAAAGGCACACACAAAATGCAAATGCCATCTGATTTCAAAAACATTACTGCCAAACCCTCGATGTTATACTTTTTTTTTTTAATGAAACATTATTGGCTCAGTCCAGCTAGGAGCTATGTGTATGAAAGTAAGGTTCTGCACATATACTCCTATGCAGATGATGGATCATGCAGGCTAATGGAATCTGAACACTTGATTATCTAGTCCAACTTAGCAGGCAGTCTAGTAGCTGGAGCTGTGCACACTTAGCCTAGAAAATGATGGTGGAATCCCACTGATCAGCTGTTCAAAGAGGGCATGGAGGCTGGATTCGGTCCTCTCAGCTCTTTCTTCCCTGCCATACAACTTGCTGTTGGTATTCCAGATTCTTTTACCTATGCCTACAAAACCCTTGCTGCTGCACACAAGCTCAGCTAGATCAGGGCTAATACACTTAATGATGCTTGAAGGTGCAATCAAGCGTGACAAAAGAGAGATTTCGATGTTTGCATTCTGAAGACTATTTATTAGTATCAAATAGGTTTGTGAGATTGTTCAGACGTTGAATCAGTAAGCTCATCTTTGTTTAAATTTTTAAGGTTCTATTATTGCCGTTATTTTTTGTTGTTAAAATGCCTAGCTGAGTGTCTGAAAAAGGTTCATTACAAAATAAACAATAAATATTAAACAAATAATGAGGAGTTCGATTTGTATTCCTCAAGTCTACTCCAAAGGAAATATATTGTCTGTGAGGCATTAGCAGTATAATTGCATTGTAACTCAGGTAGCATATAACTCCAAAAACACATGTAGCTTTCTTGCAAAGATGGACTAGATGAGCTTTGAGGTCCCTTCCAACTCCGATATGAGGAACCAGCTTGGGATACTCCTTTATTGATATATGCAAATAATGGTAACCAAGTTTCAAGAAACTATTTGTGATTAATAATACCCCTAGCCAGCTTACACTGATGTGATACTTTTCCTGCCAAGGCTATTTGCCAGATTCTTGCAAATTGCCCCTGAATCATACATCCATTTAGGGTTTTCCAATATTTATCTATCACCACCCTGGCAACTGTTAAAAAATAACGTGGCTTCTTTGTGGAGAAACTGATCCTGAGGATCTTTAAATATTGACTATTAATACAGCAAAGGATCTGGTTGCGGTATATCTGAAAGAATGGCGAATATCCGAGCCCAAATCTTGCCACTTCAGAACATGACCACCATGCGAGATATAAGGATCCTCACTCCTTGCAGCCTATCCAGCGCAAACAGAAATGATTATTAATATGGTGGAAGTGGACTGCGATGAAATGCAACCTATATAATAGAAGAAGACTCTCATATACATTTCCTGCATATTTTAATTTGTTTAATTGTAAGCCATTTTGTGAGGTGTGAGTTTTTTGGTGTGAGTGTGCGAACAAAGAAATGAAAGAAAAGTACTGGGTTTTCTAGAAAGAAAGAAGAAAGAAAGAAAATAATTCACCGCAGCGCTCCTGAAGTAGTATAATAACGTAAAAAATGAATTTGTGATACTACATGCTAAGATTTTCCCTACCCTGTTTGTAGAAGTTGCTGGGGATAAAATGCACCCCAATTAGCTCTGGCTATTGGGTACCTAATAGCTTTCTATGTAATTTATTTATTTTCTTTAATGAAAGGGTGGGGATGGAGATGATACTTCACATATTTCTCAACAACTGTGGGGGGTCAATTGCCCTGTTATGTAAAAAGTGGTTCATATTAACTGAAAATGTTTTACAAATATCTCAGACATTATCTGCTACTCTATGACACCTTCGCTAGGTAGGAGAGTCACTTAAGTAAATTAATTAAAATATTTCAGCTGACCAAAATATTTAAAAAATATTTCTCAATTTGACCTCTCTCTTCATTCACACCCCTAGCTTTAATACTTCAATATATGAGAAAGGTAGCTCACTCATATATTTTTTTTTTTGGAGGGGGGATTTCTGACAGTTTATAAATCTCTGTCATATTCATGAAGACCTCATATTAACTGTTTGTATGAGCAAAGAAGATTACTACACGCCCCATTCCCAAGGCTTTTAACAGGAAACAACACATTCAAATCCCTCCAACATATATAACATAGATTAAAATCATACCAAAACAAATTTATGCTAATCCCATACCTTTTGTCTTAGCTCAAACTAGCCCCAGTACAAAGATCTTCCAAAAGATACTGTGGCTTGAACATTGGCACGCTTACAGAGAAAGGAAATTTCAAAGCTGAGCTTTCTCATCCACTATGAAACTGCTCCAGGTGCCTTGATGTATGAAATTAGCACTCTTGGATCAGATATTGGGAGGATTTGTAGAAGTAGGCAATCTACTAGTTATGCAGGATTCAAGACACCTAGGGCTTTGAAAATCAAAACACAACCTTATATTGTAGAGAGAAGGCTATAGTAAGAAGGTGCTGAAGTATTGGTATGCGTGTTCTCAAAAAGCTGTTACAGCACATCAAAAGATGGGATTCTGTGTTCTGCAAATCAGGCAGTCCCAGAACAGTTATCAGGGGCGATTCCATGCACCATTTATTACAAAACTTTGGCATGAAGTATCTTCAAAGATACCATTACAGCCTTTCAATAGATGGGATTGATAAAAGTGCTTCTAGTCAACTCAAAGCAGACTTCCAGAGTGCCTATCAGGACCTAAGCTTGAAAACTAGTACCCCAACACTAGTTTTGGCCGAATAATTTGCTGGCCACTATTACTCAGTCTTTTGTGCAATCACTTTTTTTAATAAAAAAACCCACATTCTTCCTCTCATCACAACCAGACAGCGATGACATCCTTGATATCAAATTATAGACGAGCTAACCCACCTCCAAATACATTTTAACCAGAAAGCAGGTAAGATGAAACCTCGGAGGAACTCAGAAGGAAGATCCCAACGAAAAGCCCCACCTTACAAAGAATAAGCCAAATACATGAAATAATATATTCAGGATACCAACAGCTTGTGACCAGCAACAGGATATCAAAAGCCACATAAGATCCAAACCAAAAGGACACAAGTTTCCCTTTCACTCTCTATTCAATGTTAATCAAAGAAGCCACCATGCTCAGCGAAACAGGGGAAAGGGACCAGAACAGTGAGAGTATCAATATGCACTTGCACATCGAGTGTTCAGTAAGAGTTCCCAGGAATGGAAAGTCTTTGCCAAACAAGTCTCTTGGGAATTGGAAAACACCAGCCAGCAAAGAATCCCCTTCTGCCAACAAAAGTGGCCATGCATCCTTACATTACTCTTAACACTTCAACGCTGGTGAGTAATGTCAACTGGAACTGATCCAAGCAAATAGGACAAGAATGATCCTCCATATCCCAAATCCCAAATCAACATTTAAAATAGCAGCTTTCAGTTCAAATGTACTGTATTTACTTATATTTAATACACCATCAAATCTAGCATGCACCTCAATTTTCAGAACCTTGAAACCAAAAAAAGTATTTGCTGGTGAATGTAAATGTGCCACTGAATCTAATGTGCACCTTAATTTTCGCAGCATGATTTGGCCAAAAAGAGTGAGCATTAGATTCGAGTAAATACAGCAAAAAAAAATTATTTTGCCTGCGAAGCAGGCCTATTTTGTCACAATGGTTAATATAAGATGTTATTCACCAACTAAAAGCAGCTATGAAGAACAGTGTTCGGAATATACAACAGATAGGAAATAGTTTTCTCTCACTCTACAACCAAGGCACACTTTCAATTAACTGCAAAATCTGTGCTGCAATGAATTAGCTTCTGTGTAGGTTGAGTTCCATGTCTGTTTTAGTCGCCAGGTCTCCCACAACCTCAGTTTCAGGTCAGCTGTAAATCAGTAGGAGAGAATGTCTGGGAGCAGCAGTCAATTGTCATAAAAACAGTTAAATATAACAAGCCATCAACACAGTTAAGTACAAGATGGTTAAAACATGCCATCAAGTTGAGTAGGAGGTTGCCAGTTCCATGGCACATAGTAACAGACCACCTTTAATTGTTTTCCAGTTAGATAAGGACAAAGGAGAGCAGCCATGACTTTTGAAGGTAATATATTGACCATATACTGCATATAGTATATAGGAATAAGAATAAGTGTATGTCTCACCCTCTATGCTTTTTACCCTGAGCTCCTTGGAATAATCATGATGGTCACCAAATTGCAAGACACCAAAACATTGCTCTTGGTATACATGCAGAAAAATTGCCTCTTTTCTTCTCCATCTGTCAGTGAAACTGGATCAGGCTCCCATACAGCAGTAGCAACATGACCAGGGAATCAGCTGAGCACTATACTGGCCAGTGCACCAACAGGAGCCTTAATCTATCTCCCAAAATCTAGGTTTCATTATGGAACACCAGCATACTACCTTTCTCGTTGCTAATCCTTAAGCTTCTGCTAATGCTTAATAAAGTACCAGGCATGTTATTTTGACAAGTTAGGTCTTTATTATACACAAGGCTGCATCCTGAATTAAACCATGGTTGATAGTTTTTTTTAAATAAAAAAATTCCTTCAGTAGCACCTTAAAGACCAACTAAGTTTATATTTTGGTATGAGCTTTCGTGTGCATGCACACTTCTTCAGATACCTTGATGGACTTCCATTTCATGCGGCTCAATGTGGTGCCTTCCATAGTTCTAGTTACAGGTAGGTAGCCGTGTTGGTCTGAGTCGAAGCAAAATAAAAAAATTCCTTCAGTAGCACCTTAAAGACCAACTAAGTTTATATTTTGGTATGAGCTTTGGTATGAGTGTGCATGCACACGAAAGCCCATACCAAAATATAAACTTAGTTGGTCTTTAAGGTGCTACTGAAGGATTTTTTTTTATTTTGCTTCGACTCAGACCAACACGGCTACCTACCTGTAACTAGTTTTTTTTTATTCACTGCCAACTTTATATTAAAGGTTGTACTGGTGTACAAAGGTTTCTCAGTCAGAAAAATGTAAAGTTATTTGCCAAAATGGTGTAAATAAGTCAAATAATGCACATCGATACTATAATTTGCTATCCCCTCCCCCAAAATTGTGTACATCATTATCTAGCAACATCTGGAAAAATGTATACACTAGCATTATATAGTATTAATTTGCATCATGACATTTACATCATTACCTTATTTGGAGGGGTGGAGATCTCTTGTTACAGTGCAGAAAGTTCATAGGCAAACAGCACTGAAGCTTCCAGCAGCTACTCACATAATGGCAAGATCAAGTGGGGACTCTACAAACACATCCATATATGTACATCAGGTGGATGTATTGGAGGTTTTAAACCAGTGGGATAATTGAAAGCATACAATGTACAGTTTGTGTGACAGTACACTGGAATAAGGTGGACCACTTTTCTGACAATGGTTTGATTAAAAAAACACCACTTCCACATGCACAAAGGTCTGATTTTCAAATCATCCCATCCCTCATGCTGCATCACATGATATTCTGGAATGTCCCAAACCCGTGAAGAGTGGCTTTTCAGCAAACACAAATGGCTGCTGCAAGATGCAATGGAAACTCTAATGCATGAATGGACCCGTGCTCATAGCTTTAAGGGTGCAATCCTAAATTTATGCTCCACAGATAGCTTTTGCATTCTGATAGTGCTTTTCAAAATCTATTTGTGGGAAGGAAAAGGCAAGGCTCACCAGCCCTCTGACCTCTATCAATATTGTTGCCACAAAAATGCATCTCTTTTGTTATTTGGACAAGATGCACTTCCCCCAGTGGATTCTGACGTACTCCCACAAGCAGCATAAACCCATTGCCCTTAACTTTAAAGCCCTTCTTGAGTTTGCTTTCTTCAGTCTCATGTCCCAATAAATTCTTGCCTGTGCCATTTACTCTTTCCAGTGGTTTTCTCATTTACAACTAGCAGAGAGATTTAAGTTGACTAAAAAGACTTTTGATAGAGAACAAAAAAGACAGCTCTTGAAATACAGTTGTGTACGGATGATGAACATGTTATTGTGAAAATATATAAACTTTTGTTGAAATTTGAAATTCAAGAAGAACAAGTTAAAGAATGCATGATTAAATGCGCAAAAATAGTTATAATATACAGGTGGAACAACGGGAACATATGTGGATTAAAGGGCTAAAATTTATATTGTGTTATGATTTTAACAATTTTTTAAAATAAAATGATGTACCAATGGTACCGGTATCTAAGTCCGGCAAAATTATTCAGAATGTAGAAAGGTGTTTCAAATGTTTCCTATAGATGGATTTATCTATCCCATCTACCACCACCCCTCTCACACCCCTTGTATATTCCTTCACAAGAAGAATAAGAAAATCTCCATGAATGCTCTAGGGCCAACATTCCATTTTGCATTAGCATTCTTCTGCATAGGCAAAGTGTTGAGTTAGAAATTCCAGATAATCAGGAATTTTAGCTGAGTTCCAGAATATAGGGGCTCTACAGTATTTAATTCTTAATAATTTTTGTAATAACTATTATTCAATGACACATAGCAGACTTTATTTTCCTGGGACAAATAGGAAGCTATGAATACAAAGAACAAAGACTTGCTTTCCATAATATTTCCTTCATGGTTTTTATACATTAACTTTTATGCACAAACAATCCTTTGACATGGAGTATCACAATTAGAATCTAACAACAGTAAAAGTTAAATTAATTAATTAATTGTTTCAAGGATTTCTAAGCCACTGTTCAAACCACTAAGTTTTCCCAAGGTGGGATACAACTATAAAAAACATTTAAAAATAACAGCAGTGTCTAACTTCTAAAACAGTTTAACATAAAAGAGTAAAAACAATTTAAAATCTAACCAATCTCTTTAACAAAGAGTGGACATAAATAAAAAAGTTATATTAATTTTTTACTTAACCTTTATAAATCTAACTGGTGCAGGGAACTAGCCAACTGTACAACTTCCTGAACTATTGTGCTGCACATTAACATAAAGGCCTGGTTTACACTGCAAATGTTAGCTATGATATGCTAAGCCAAATAATGGCTTGGTGTGAACAAGCAAGAGTACAGGTACTCAAACTGAAAATCACTTATGCAAACCATATATTTGGGGCCAATACAGATCTGATTACCTTTTTTTGTATGACCTGGCAGGAATATACTGGGTATCAATATAGTACTAGCCCTTCTATATGCAATATATAAATGCAAAATATTACTAGCAAGGTAACAAAAGAAGAATGTAGGATGAGAATGTGGCCATGGAAACAGGCTGTAGCTGGATAAGTGTGCAAGTGCCAACCTCATCTCCCTTTTCCAGCTGACATAACCCTTCTTCTCTTGGTCCCTGTTTCATCCTTGTCTCTGTTCCTACTTTACCATGTCTTGCATGGTCATTCAGTTGTGTTTCTGGACAGCATCTGCTCTTGTTGTTCCTCAGCTCTGTGTGTCCACATTTTATTGTGGCTTTACTCGGGATCTCTTAAGCATGACAGTCTTTGTGAGGTGTATTGATTGCTAGGTATACAAGTAGATCTGAAGTAAACGTAAGGATTGGCATACTGGCAGCTGATGTCAGTTTCACATGTAGTTAAGAGCATAAGAAGATCCTGCTGGATCAGGCTAATGGTCCATCTACAGGGGTGGTGAATCCCTGGTTGGCTAACCAGATGCCTGTGGGGCACCTGCAAGCAGGATTTGAGCACAAAAGCCCTATCCCCTCTTGTGGTTCCAGCAATTGGTATTTAGGAAAGTTGCTGTCTCCAACTGTGGAAGCAGAACATAGCTATCATGGCTACTTGCTATCAATAGCCCTCTCCTCTAGGAATTTGTCTAATCTTCTTTTAAAGCCATTGAGGTTGTTGCCCATCACTATTTCCCGTGGGAATAAGTTCCATAGTTTATGTGTTTCATTGTAAAGGGTACCTTGACTTATGAAGACGATCCGTTCTGTGGCCGTCTTCGTAAGTCAAAGTCTTCAGGTGTCGAAGCGCCCGTTCTGCGCATGCGCGAAGCACGATTTTGTGCTTCTGCGCATGCGCTGGCAGCGCGCACCGCTTCTGCGCAGGCGCAGAACACACGCACGCAATGAAAATACTTCTGGGGTTGTCGACTTCGGAAGTCGAAACCTTCAGAAGTCGAGTCGTTTGGTTGTCGAGGTACCACTGTAGAAGTACATTCTTTTCTCTGTTCTGAATCTTTCAACATTCAGCTTAATTGGATGTACATGTTCTAGTGTTATGAGAGAGGGGAGAAGCATTTCGCTATCCACTTTCTCCATGCCATGTACAATTTTATAAACTTCCTTTTCTCTAAACTAAGTCCCAAATAATGCAAACTTCCTCCAAGGAAATTAAAATGCTCCATCCTCTTGGCCGTTTTGGTTGCCCTTTTCTGAACATTTTCCAACTCAACAATATCCTTTTTGAGGTGAGATGACCAGAACTGTGCACAATATTCCAAATGCAGCTGCACTGTAGATTTGTATAACGACACTGATATTTACAGTTTAATTTTACATTCCTTTCCTAATGATCCCTAGCACAGAATTTGCCTTTTTCACAGCCGCTGCAACCTGAGTCCACATCTTCAACAGGATAGCCACTACAACCACAAGTCTTGTTCCTTGTCTGTCACTGCAGTTCTTACCGAATGAGCAACTATGTGAAATTAAGATTTTGTGTCAACACATTTACACGTTACACTTGTTTACAGTGAATTGCATTTGCCATTTTACTGCCCATTTGCTCTGTTTAGAGAGGTCTTTTGGAGCTCTTCACCATCTCTTTTCCTAGGGGGAAAGGGCTCTCAATCTGGTGAAAGGTTGTAGGTTTCCCTACAAAGTATATTCTATGACCTTCTACTCCCTCTCAGTTTTCAGATGATATTTGTACTGCCTGCAATGGCAAAACAGTTCAGGAGGAGGAGATTAATGGTCAGACAGACTCACAGATGTGTGTGGCATTATTATATAAGATTATTAAATCACACCCTGTTCCCTAACAGTCCCATTTACACTGGGAGTATGATGCTTTAATAGTTTGCTTAACTGTTTGGCACCTAATAGAATCTAAAAAAACCTGAATGCTATTGTGCTGTGGTCACATCCCCTCTTTCTGACTCAGTAGAAATCATCCAGAGAAAGGTAAGCATATGTAAGTCTCACTGAAATCAATGGGGCTTAAATAGTACTGTGTAGGTCATATTGTTTTCAAATATATTTAGGCATGTTTGTCTTTCACTGGATTGTGTCCCTATGCCTTCTCTTTAGTGCGTAGCCTCATGTCTACATATTACTCTTCCAGAGGTTCCCCGAAGACCCCTGCTTCATAATTCAGCCATCAGGAGGTGCTTAGAGAATGATGAGCCATCAGTCATCACCGCTGCCTGGAGTCAAAGCACATCACCTTTGTGACACATTGGAGCATCAAAGGCTTATAAAACGAGTGCCCTGAGGCCACTCCCAAGACCAGGTCTTGTGTGTGGCAGTACTCAAGAGTGCCGCTAAGCCACATAGATGGCTCAGCTTCAGCTTTTAGCTGTCAGAATGGGGCATTTTGTTGTCTGTGTATAATATCACCATTTCCAGGCAAGAGTGAGGGACGCAAAGGTGGGGGTGGATGGGAGAAGAAACAAAACGGAGCTTCCACCTCAAATAGTGAATCTCTCAAACTAATCAGTCATAGGGGAGGCCAGATGTCATTTTGACATATTATTTAGTGCCTTCCCCATTCTTTTAATTTTTTCTTGCAAGATAAAAATACAATTTCTTTTAATTAGAAAAGCAGCCTTTTCAATGCATAAAATTCAGAAATACCTTCCATCTTCTAATTTCACTTTTCTCTAAAGATAATTTAAAAATAGAGAGTAGGGCTTTATTATTATTTCTGTTAAGTTGGTATCACTTCATGTATAGCAAAAAGCACACATGGCTATAATTTAGTGAAGCCCTGTATTCCTCTTGTGGCAAATTGATAGGATAATTTTATTATGAGTGGAACAATGACTACAGGGAGTGAGACAGAATCTCACAGAACTCCACATAATTCAGTTGACTAAATGTAATACTTGCATTACACCAGGAGATAATGAATACAGTCCTGAATACCAGTAAAAGCTGCACCAGCTCAGATTCCAGCTCTTGTCAAAAGACTATTCCATAAATCATGCCCAGATCTTATTTAATGTCAGAAGCCAATAATGTGAATGAGTGCAACAGGGAGCACATCTTAGAATACATGCATACTAAAGCACGTGGTTCATATCCTTCGTAATGATAGAGTTACATAACCTAACAAAGGAATTTAATGAGTCACTTACCACATTCTAGTATTAATTATTTTATACATTGATTGTTCCTGGTTTACCAGTGCTGCTTTAGCAACTTTAGCACATTAAATTACCTGTACAGCTATTGGGGATTAACCTTTATGACTTAGACCATAGGAGTATTTTATATGTTGTTTTCTTTCCCATCAAAATGTTAATATTAGCATGTTAATATCAGCATGATAATTGATAATATTACCAATGTTAACTTTAGGGGATTCTTGTATTTATTTTCTTTTGCAAACACACAAGTGACCCCAATCCACCCAGCGGTTTTTGAGCAAAAGTAGCTACTGTACTTTTTAAATAAATGTACAGTGCTGTACACTGGCAGGCTTTGAATCAAACTATTGAAAAGTGGAGAATTAAATTAAAACTTTTCAGTTGAGCTACTAATACAAAATGATCCATGCTGCTCCGAGGCAACACATATGCATCTGTCTCCTCTATAAGTAAACATGCACTCTGTAATTCTGTTTATTCTACTATTACTACGTATGTATAAAATAATTTACATATTTCCTTTTAGTCCTCAAAAGGGCCCTGCAGGCAATTTACAACTTTAAGCTTCCATTAAAATGAAGTTATAAGCATTAAAACAAGACAAAGCAAACCATCAAATAAGTAGGAATTAAAATAAATCAAAAGCCTGGTGGAATAAGGAAATCTTAACTGCCTGCCTAAAGATAATCACTTAGGGTGCCAACTGATCCACTCTTTGGAGGGAATTCTGCAGTTAGGTTGCTGCAACCAAGAAAGTCATGTCATAGATATCCTAGCCAAATGTTACTCTCCTAGTGGTGGAATGGAGAGAAAGCCCTCTGAAAATGAATGCAGCTGACAGGCAGTTTTGTGTGGGAGGAGGCTGCCCTGCAAAAATTATTATACAATGCTTATGATTTCCTCCTACACTCTCTGCTCTCTGAAGAACAAGGAAAGTGCTGTATCTGTATTGTGATGGGAAGGAAAAATCCTCCTCCCCATATCTTGGATGATCATCATGGAGTAGCGGCAGTGGTGAGGGGAGAGGGGGGCCATGGGTTAGACGCTGTATGTGTGTCCCTGGATGTGTGCCTACTTCGCTAGCTGAATATAAGTGTGTGTTTGTGTGTGTGTGTGTGTGTGCCTGCCTGCCTGCCTGCCTGCCTGCCTGAATATATCCATGTGCCTATGAATGTATTCTTGACAATGCATATATATGTGTACACATGCAAATTTTGGCCCTGCCCATTTTTGCTTTTAGCTACACCCACCACCTGCATGCAGCCCTCAACGGGTTGGCCAAAAGCAAAAGCAGCCCTTGGGACAAATCAGTTTAGCAGCAGTGTTCAAATTGTTTTGCAATGCATTATCTTGCTTGGAATTCTTGCCTATGAAGCAGGTCATTATAATTTCTCCATATATATTTTTAAGGTGGGGCTTGCCCAAAGTCACCTAGTTAAGTCATGACAGAAGTGAGGTTTGAACCAATTACTTACTAGTTCAAAATCTAAGCATTTTAGCAACATTCTATAAGGCAAGAAATATCCCAGCAATGGACTGGTGATGAAGGAATGTGAACCAAACCTTATAATTTATACAGAAATAATATATGCTAAGATATAAAAATGATAACAATAATGCATTCTCAAAGTGCATAACATCTTACAAAGCTTTTCTAATTGGAAGATTGAAGTTTTCTGTTGCAAATATTTGACTAACATTTACCAACAATCATGCCTTCCAATTATTTACAACATGCTGAGATTAAAAAATTAAACAGCTGGATTTTGATGCGATATAAATTACTTTCTATATTCCAATTATTTTAAAGATATTTGAGGGGGAAACTAAAGGCTTTATCCTTCCATAGTCATATATATAAAATCCTAGTTACTTACTGCAGTTATCAGAATCCAAGTGTGCTATCTACAGCATGCTGTAGTTAATTGCTTTGGAGAATAAAAAATGGAATCTTTCAACAGGCATCTCCACTCTTAGATAGAAAGTAAGGGTCAATGCTTCTTTTTAGATCATAAGATCGTTAAGCCAGATTTAAATACAGTTCTTAAGAGGCAAAAAGACTAGTGTGCTAATCTACTCTACCACCCACTCCCTTAATCATTGCTGTTCATTTTTTTTTATCCCCCCCCCCTTATCTTTGTGTTTCAAGGAAGTTTGATATTCAAGAGGTCAACATACAAACTGAAACCTCAGTTTACAGCAATGACTCTAGAAGATAAGATATGTCTGGAAGTACATGGCTAATTTAATATCTCACCAATGTTTACTTTGCAAGGTGAAAAAAATAATCCTTGCCTGCCTTTTCAGTCATATGCCTGAGAACAAGACAGACCTCTGACAAGGGCTAGGGCAAACCAGCAAGCCTGAGCGGGAATGAAAAGTCAGCAACAGAGGAATGTGAGTCATACCGAAAGCTTTGAAAAGTGCTTTCTTCTATAATCACAATATAAAACAATGAAACAGGAAATGAAACTTGCAGCAAACACAGCACTAATGTCACGTGTCTCAATACATGGCCCAAACAACTGTCTGGCTATGAATTTTGGCCATTTTGTTCCACGTGCTTTTTAGTAAAGCACAGGATCCCCAAACAGATTTGTTAGATACCCACTACTGCATTAAGGACTAAATTCATCTGCCCTATCTGCAACAAAACATGTCTCTCCTATACAGTACGGGCTCTGCAATCTTCCAACAGTTTGACTTCGCCCCCCACCCCCACCCCAAGGCACACTCCTCCATTGTCTCTCAAGACAGATGGATACCAACAAGAAATAAATTAGGGCTGTGCTGAATTTTTGTGAGTTTTCACAGTGAAATGTACTTTTCCAGGGGAACTTATGGCAACATTTTCCAAAACAGCAGTGGCCCTAAAGGAGGAGAGGGGAATCAGCATTCAAAGTGAAATCATGATTACTTCCATTTTTTTGACAAACTGCCTGCCAAAAGAGGCAGAAGATCGTGCTGTGTATTGTATATCACTTGGCCAGGGAGGTCATTTCACATTGCACTTTAAGGGAGGTGAATATTTTCACCCCTGTTCATATGCCTCCCCCTCAAAGATTGCTTACATGGGTGAGTGTGTTAAAGATTTCATGAAACAAGTCTTACCATTTTGACTCAGCCCTAATACTAATCATATACAGTACTTATATTAAATTTATTATAATTCTATGCCACATAAATGTGAGATGTTGATTATACCTATCATTTTGGGTAGCAGTTCAACAAATTCAGAGAGAGATTAACTCTTATGACATCAGCTAATTCCTCAAGTTAGGGCTGATTTGGTTCTTTGGGATTAACAGGTCAACTGTTGATGTCTTATTGCTGCACATAAATATTGTACAGATGTTGTATTCTGACTGGTCCTAAGCCTTTACTTATACTGTAAAGCCCCAATTTTCTCTTTTGTTCAGCATTGATGAGCTGCACCTAAGGGTACTAAAGGAGTTTGCAGATCAGGGAAATGCTGTGGACATAGCATATATTTATTTCAGTAAGGTCTCTGACAAAGTTCCCCATTATATTCTTGCAGAGAAATGTGGACTGAACGAAATAACTGTTAGGTAGATTTGTAGCTGGTTGACTGACCAAACCCAAACCCAAAGAGTGACCACTTAATGGTTCCTCATCATCTAGGAAAAAAGTGACAAGTAGGGTGCCACAGGATTCTGTCCTGAGCCCAGTAAGAGCTGTTCAACAGTGGATCAAACTCCCATGAGAGGTGCTGGACTCTCCTTCCTTGGAGGATTTTAAGCAAATGTTGATGGTCATCTTATGTATGATCTAGTTGAGATTCCTGCACTGCAGGGTGTTGGACTACATGACCCTCAAAGTCCCTTCCACCTCCACAATTGTATGATTCGAAAGTGTTAAAGCTATCATCCAAAAAGGCAGCTAAACACTGGAAGAAATTTAAACAAACCTTCAGTTTCTTCTAGATGCCATTAGATCCATCTTTTTGAATATTATGGGCAGGTGGCTCTGTAGCTTCATAAATTATAATATAGTGATGAAAAAGTTTGAAGAGTACTGCATTCCAAAATGCAGTGATTGAGATTATATATATATGGAGAGAGGGAGAGAGAAACTATTTATACATTTGTAACTGACCTCAACTTGCTGAGTCAGGCTTGCAATTATGGAGAGCTGACAGAGTCTGTGATAAGAATCCAGATTGTACTTTATATCAGTTACATGTTCAGGGAAACTCTACTGGATGATCCTGAATTCCCCTTTGAAAAGGCCCTCAAGAATATCCAAACTTCTGCCAAGTTTCTACAGTAACACATAGCAGACTATAAAAGATGGGAAAGCAGATGCAGTAGAAGTAGACAAGATTACAAGTTCATTAACAAATAAAGCAGCACAGAGACAGCCTAGAGCAGAGAGCTTCCAAATGATTCAAGTGAGCAGAGCTGCAAGTATAAGATAGTTGCAAAAGGTTTGAAGAATAATGAGAATAATAAACCTATGCCATGTGCACTAGAAGGTAGCTGCTGCAACAAGTGCAAAAGACTCAACAAGTTTGCAAGAATTTGCAACCAAGAGCATCATGTGCAACACAAGGAACAGGTGGTTTATAACTACAGCAGTGAGGAAGGTGAAGAAAACATTACTGTTTTCACATTTCATTGTTTCTATTGAACTACATTATTTAGTGATGTATGCAAGTGAGAGCTGGACCATAAAGAAGGCTGATCGCTGAAGAATTGATGCTTTTGATGGTGCTGGAGGAAACTCTTGAGAGTCCAATGGACTGCAAGAAGATCAAACCTATCCATTTTGAAGGAAATCAGCCCTGAGTGCTCACTGGAAGGACAGATCGTGAAGCTGAGGCTCCAATACTTTGGCCACCTCATGAGAAGAGAAGACTCCCTGGAAAAGAACCTGATGTTGGGAAAGATTGAGGGCACAAGGAGAAGGGGACGACAGAGGATGAGATGGTTGGACAGTGTTATCGAAGCTACGAACATGAGTTTGACCAAACTGCGGGAGGCAGTGGAAGACAGGAGTGCCTGGCGTGCTATGGTCCATGGGGTCACGAAGAGTCAGACATGACTAAACAACTAAACAACAACAACTATTTCTATTGAAATGGAGCGGTGCTAGCTTTAAAACTTTATACCAAGAAACAAGGAAAATTCATACTTAAATTCATTTTTGCTAACATGAAAAAGCCTGCATATTTAGAGTATAAGGAATTCTTCTAGCCTCTTTTCCTTCTCTGCAGATAGGCTAAAAGCATTCAATGAGAAGCTCATACAAACTAGTATGTGAATTCAAAATTAGACTCAAGGGGAATCTTTCAGAACTTCAGCTTGTAATTGTTCCAGAAATGCTAATGTATTTATTTGAAAAAAAATATTGAATAAGCTTAACAATTCAAAGAGTAGATGTAGTTCCTTAACATCAACAATATAAGGGAACACAATGTATTGGAAAGTTTTCAAATGAATATAGAATAAAGCTATTTGAACCTAATACCGCCAATTTTCATGCTCCAAGGAAAGCTGCTTTTGACTTAAAGGATGAAAGATAAACTAAATTGTTATACTCCAATAGACAATTTGGAGTAGAGATGAAGAAGAACCACCAACTGCCTACAGTGATTCATTAGCTATTGAAGTAAAAAGGAGGGTTGTGTCTTAAGCCTAAATCATTATACATTAAGATGGAATATTTCCCACTTCTTACAAGGGACGAAATCCTTGGAGATGTGGCAAAATCCAGATGCTTTTCTAGTTTAAATGTCTAGGGTTCTAAGAAGTTCCATTATAAAAGAATACCACAAGGTAGGGCCTTGGAAAGCTTCAGCCTCAATTATGTTCTGCCCTGAAGTCTTTCACAAAAGGCATGTACAGTGGTACCTCGGGTTACAGATGCTTCAGGTTACAGACTCTGCTAGCCCAGAAATAGTACCTCAGGTTAAGAACTTTGCTTCAGGATGAGAACAGAAATTGTGCCGCTGCGGCAGGGCGGCAGCGGGAGGCCCCATTAGCTAAAGTGTAAGCTCAGGTTAAGAACAGTTTCAGGTTAAGAAAGGACCTCCAGAATGAATTAAGTTCTTAACCCAAGGTACCACCATAGCATAGGTCTGCAGTATCTGATCGTGTCATGTTCTCTGGTAAAAATCTACCCCCCTGGCTCAGAGGCAGAGGGAGAAGAGGCTTTGCTTGGGGAGCCATTCCCATCTGCTGCCAGCCCATCTATGTCAGAGTTTGCAGTCTTACCAGACTCCTTCAGCTCAAAAGATATCCCCACCACCAATTTATTATTCCATGTTGTAGGGGCAAACAATTACAGGCTAGGCCTGGAGGTCTGTGTTTGCTTGATTTTGTCTGGGAGTCTGTTTGATGGTGCTTGCCACCTCCTTGCCTGTCTCCATGTCTGCTGGTGCCAAATAAGCGCACACAGTGTAAACAAGTAGGAGTTACTTGCAAGTATCTGTGACAGGGGCTGACCATGCCTCCCACAGTAGCCATTTTGTAACTGGCCAAGCCCTGTACGGGAGAGCCATGCTATGCTGCCGCTGACAACATTTTCTAAAAATGTGCCCATGGGCACACAAAGATTGGGAAGCCCTGCCCTAATCCTAGAGCAGAAACCTAGGAAGGCTGTGTCAACTGCATTTGTATTATCCAGAACTTTGGAGCTGGAGGAAGGGCCCCTCCCATTTTTGTCTGGCACAGAGTTTTTGCCCTCTTAATGGCTTTCTTAATGGGTCATCACCCTTCACTTTGTCCTCTTCTAATGGCCTCTTTCCCCAGGCGATTACTTCATCAGGAAGCCATCCTAGTTTATCATGGCTTATATTTTAATATTTGCTGGGTCCAGGACTTAAAAGTCTGGCACTCACAAATTCATAACACTATATTTGCTATCACACTTATAGAACTAAACGATCATAACCACACCCTGTAGTTGGAAACTACAAAAGTTAATTACATGTGATGTGACGATACACTGTGTTTTGTCCATCTTGAACCTGAAGCAAAATGTTAACTTTGGAGTAATTTCATTGACTTCAAGTAAGTATTCTGGAATTAGTGGTTTGCAGACTATGGGTTTCAGCTGTGTTCTCTAGCCATATAGTGTTGGTCAAAAGCAGACACATCTGGTTTTTTAATAAAACAAATCCAATTGGGCTTAGTATTTTTCATGCGAAAATGAATGGCTGGCGAGCCTTGTGTTGCCAAATCAACAATTAAAAGGGGGCTGGGGTGGGGAAGAAAGAGACTGAATTTGTAGTGTCTGTTCTGTGGAGTGCTAGGAAGCTATGCAGTTTTGAAAATAATAGGCACCCATTATCGTCTACAAAGTGCTATATTTTGGAATCAAGGACAGTGCTTCAAAATAAGAGATGTCCTTAAAATAAGGGACATCTGGCAGCCCTAGTAAGCCAAAGGTTTCCTTTGAAATAAAATTTAGCATAGAAAGAAAATTGGGCAAAACATAGGCAACACATGGTTTTAATAGAACACATGATACCAGTATAATACACAGTTCTTGATTGCAACAAGATTTCTATAGAGTGAGTTTCACATAAATGCTAAATCTGCCAAGGGATTGAAATGCAGGGAACTGAGCAAACTTGCACTATATTACAAACCTTGCATACTGATGTACTGAAAAATCAACCTGTGCCCAAAGTTTGATTTGTTATTCTACTCTTGGATATTGGGAAGGGCTCATCTAGAAAATTCAGAACATTAGCAGGAAAGGAAAGCCTATTCTAATAAGAGCTGCGCAATCCTGCACAGTTATGTATATCCAAGCCTCACTGAAAGCAACAGTATTGAGGGATATGTGCCTTTAAACAATAATGCAGCCAAGATTATATTAAAAAATGACATTCAAGTTTGGTGCTAGACTGCAGGTAACTTGATTGAACCACCCTGTGATCTTCAGATGAAGGGTAGAATATAAATGATATAATAATAAAATTAATCAAATAGAAAATGAAAGGAAATGACTACTATACTGCACGTTGTTCTGACTTTAAACATGTTCACGTTACTGTGAAATTTCTGTTTGAATAACTTGTTTTTGGCACTTCATTATAAACAATTAGTAATTGAAACTAAACATGACAACAGTTCAAAGCATTCTATAGTAGTGCTGTGGAAAAACTTACTTCAGATGTCTTTACATGGTCAAATGACAAGACATAAACAAATAGGTCAGGACAGTTAAACATAAGAGCTTAAGTTACATTTTTGCTGGCATCCATTAACTTTCCTTTGTTTACTTCTGAAACACCCATGTTGCCAAATTGCTTGCACAGTGTCAGAGTGAACCCAAAATTATAGAAAAAGTACTTCTTTAACTAGGGGTCACTGTTTACAAAACTGGTGATTAGATGTAACAAGCACATGTCAAACTCAGTAATTTTAGAGCCACAATAGGCATTGTACAAATCTGCCCCCTTCAACATTCATAGCACCCAATTCCAAATATAGCAGTGATGCTGTATTTCCACTTCCACCTCAAGGAAATACATGTTTCTTTTATATAAGTCCAAATTAGTTGTGGTGGCAGTAGACACAAATGCAGAATTGGGTTTTGTCATCAAATCTCTGGGTGGGAAGAGCTTAATGTTCCTCCATTTGTGGGGTGGAGTCAGCCTTCCTCTGTTGTCCACCTACACTTAAACTGATCCTCGCCCACTCCCAAATTATATAACATATTTCATAGGCTATCAGCAGGACCTGGGCTGCCTTTGCATCTTGTTGTGACCTTAAATCAGTAAATACCCGTAATACAGTAGTAGTTGACATACAGTGATGTGTGCAAACTTTTAGTTGTATAATTCTGAACACAGTAATAGAAACATGCAATCCTATACATGTCTACCTACATGTCTAACTATTGTTTATGGCTACAAATATAACAATACTCCTGTAACTTTTACGGTTAAGAAACAAGACAACAAAGAAGTGATGCTTCTGTGGCATTTCGATTCATCTTCACTAACAAATGCAAAAAGGAATAATATGAAAACTGGGCTTATATTTAAATCTACTGAAATAATCCAAACCTGGTACATCCAGCACATTTCTCACTCACATAGAACTAGGCAAATACAGTTCCTGAGGCTTAATTTTTTTTTAAAAAAATCTTCAGACATGTTGACGCTATGAAGAAATATGGCAATGATTCACCTGATGACATTGAGAGGTGTAAGAACCTGCTGATCTTGGGAAAGCACACATGGCCCAACAAGCCTTTTTCCTTCCAGTATATGTCATCGCTATATCCCTGGTTTATCACTTCATCCTTCAATCCCTTCTCCCCTGAGATAAAAGTGTCCAGCTGCCTTAGATTACTTGCTTCATTGGCCAATTTTTCTGTACATTTACTACTGTTTGGGACAGAATTCTTTCACTCAATTCCCAATTTGCTTTTCAATTCCCAGCATTACAATGTGTATCCTTGTATCCTAGTTTTGAATACTTTGCTTTGGCATGCACTATGTTTGAACACACACACACACACGCACACACACACACACACACACACACACATCCTCTTACAGTGACAGGCAGCTCCCAAATGGAGATATATGAATTGATTTACTCAGCATTTTAAGTAAGATTCCCTCTAGTCAATTGTTTTTCATTCAAAGGCTAACAGTTAACCTTGCAAGTCATTCATCCTAACAACTTGGGTCCCAAATATATGAAAGTGCATCTCATCCTATACTAGAAAGCCCTACTGGTGGTCCCTTTGTTGAAAAAGTTTGTAGCAGCATGGTCTGCATGAGGGTTTTCTCTGTGGTGGTCCCAACTGCCTCCCTTCTGTGGTGTGTCAAGCCCCTACATTGCTTTCATCATGATGACAGGCAAAGACACGCCTCTTTCTCCAGGTTCTGGGGATGGATGAAGAGCATGTTGAACTGACAATATTTTTATTTTGCTTTCTTCTGCCCATGAATTTTTATATAGGTTTGTAACTGAATTTTATGATAAAGTTAATTTATTTGTGTTTTAGTTTTCTTTATTGTAAAATTATTGTTTATCCAAAGATCCCAGAGTGGCATACATTAAAGAAAAGATTACAAATATCTCAACTAAATATTAATATATATATACTCCCTTCAATATTATGACTATGATCCAGCATCCTGTTTCCAAGTACAGGAGTCATGGTGTAAGAGGCTATTTCCATCTTCAACCACCAATATATGAAGGAGTGTCCCATACACAAATTTGGATGCTTCACTATTATGGGTTCATCACCATTACCTATTGACAATTTTAAAGCTGCCTCTGATGACAAGAAACTGAACTTATAAAAATGGTTACTGCTTAGGTAACATTATGCTATGTGTCAGAGGTTCTTGCGGCTACTCTTGAGTAACGACTCTCCACATCTGCTTGTCTTTAAGATGTTTTTATTGTGCATTCTATTTACAGTGCAAAGTGCCTGGAAAGCATGTCTGCTTAGTCTGAGTCAGAACCTCGCAATGGCTTCTTTCTGTTTCATGCCCAACGTAATAGCTTGGGAACTCCAAAGCGCCTCCCCCTTGTCCTACGGGGTGCCGTACGCCTCAATTCAGGCGTCGGGGGAAGGGCCGTCCCTCTGACTGCTCTCCGGTCCCTTCCTCCCCAGCTTCTTCCCTCCCCACTCGTTGTGGAGGCTGTCTGACGCTGCTAGAGCCTTGTCTCTCCCCCTCTGCTTCCTGACTCCTGTAATCTGATCCGCTGCTGGACTTACTGCTCTGAGAGAAACTCGACCTGATAGGGGGGGGGGCTGTTCCCTATAAGCCTTCCCCCTTACACTATGCTTTATGAAACAAGGCAGGTGAACATTTTTATGGAATGGAAATATCTGCAGGCACAAGGTCCTACATAGCTTGGGACTTGGGTACAGAAAGGAACATGTACTCCCACATTAAGCTGCCTGTGCACTAGCAGGTTTGGGGGACCTCCTTCACGTCCCCCATGATAGGGCTTGCCAGCTGGAGAGACAGCCATCTGGGCTTTAGCACTCCATCTTTAGAATGATCTTCCCAGTAGGCTCATGTCTTAGGCTCTTTCAATAGCAAGCAAAAATATTATTTTCTCAGCTATAAATCTTTTGTGGTGTTCTTATGCTTCCATAAGGACATAAGAACTGTAAACTTGTTAGCTGCCCTGATAAATATTTGTATTCAAGGAAAGATTATAAATTAAGAAGAAAAAGAAAT
The DNA here is from genome assembly GCF_965207765.1 of Zootoca vivipara. Classification (NCBI taxonomy): domain Eukaryota; kingdom Metazoa; phylum Chordata; class Lepidosauria; order Squamata; family Lacertidae; genus Zootoca; species Zootoca vivipara. The sequence continues at coordinate 96,393,643 of NC_142582.1, read as the reverse complement.
CTAAATGCAAGTGTAATTTAAATGAGCCAATTATGATTAAACCTCTGCACCTCTATACTGAAAGCCATAATAGTAGTAGTACCCATCAGTTGTTGAGGGAAATATAGTGGCTGCTTAGGTCAGAAAATGCAAGAAAAGGATATTCAAATTTAATAAATAATAACAGTGTTTCTGGAAGTGGGGCGTTATTGGTTTGTTTTTGTTCTATTATGTATTTTATGTTCAATTTTTGTATTTTTCAGTTGTGAACCACCATGTGATCTTTAGCTGACAGGTAGTAAACAAATCTAATAAATAAATAATATTCATTGTGCTTAAATTGTAACTTCTAATGAAATTACAAACAGCGCTTTCCTCAACTATATGGTGTAGTTCATGAACCTCTTCATGAACTGAAACCCACAGGGTTTACATGCATTTGGCCAGACATGTAATTAAATAAATTGTAGTTGCAACTGAAAGTCTATGTAAAGCAGTTGCTCATTAAGAATATGCCCAAAGGCTGTCTGGGTTTGGTGTTTGGCTTTGGCATATTTTCCTCAAAACATTGACGGTGCTCCGCCCTGTTTAATACTTTATAATAGGGTATAATAAGTTTATGTTCCCTGATGTCCCTGACAGAATGATGTGTCTTTTAACTTAGTCAGTGCTCAGTGGGACTGGTACTTCCCTTCTTTACACAGATGTCACAAGTTCAGGCGGTGGAAAAACATGTTTCAGTAGGTGAGACAACTCCAAAAATGAAAGTGCACGCGGCTCACTGTGAGCTAACAAGGAATGGGTCAGAACCACTGTGCCTTGATTGTGAATTTACCAAAGGCCATTTCGCTAGCCCCTGTTGGAAGCAACACTAAAGCAGGCAGATGGTATACGGATCAAACAAGGCAACTATTATGTCCTTATGAACACTTTATTGTAAAGCCCCAACTGTGTTTGAAGACTGATACATATGAATAGGATATCTAATGATGGATGACTGAACCAGTATAAATAATGAGATAAATATGGAGCACTTTAAAGACAGTGTTAAAACTGTGTTGCTGCACTGATGGAAGGAAAGCTCTTTGATCTAGTATTGGCTTGGATTCCTCTTTGGAAAACTGTTTCCATTTGTTGTATTGCATTGTTGTACATCACTATGATATTTGGTTATGTTTAGTGGTCTATAACTTTTTTCTGTGCATCTCAGGAATAATGCACTATGTGTCACCTTGCCATTCTTGCATCTCAATAATAATGCACTGTGCATAATATTAAATAAACAAATAAATAAATTTACTGCCACTTCAAATTGGCCAACAGCTGAATCAAAGGTGCGAAAAACCTGCCATCCTCTCACTCAATGTGGCCAAGCTCCCTTCCTTCAGTCCAAGCTTGAATATCAGTCCAAGCTTGAAGTGTTGCAAAAAGCTTTTTATTTGGACTTACTTCCAGTGACTAATGCTAAGCTCCAAACTTCATGATTCAGAGTCTTCCCTACATATATCTGCAGCAATATATCCCCCCATTTTTTGCCTGTAATAACGAATGCAAAGGTCATCTGATGTAACTTGGCAGCAGTAAAGGACTAGCAAGCAGAGATGAGGGGAAGAGATTGCTTGGAGGCCTAGACATGGCCCATTAAGTGACTCTAGTTACCTACCATTGAAATCAGTGAACCGCTGAGAAAACAGCAAGATAAAAATAACAGCAAGCTACATACAGTATGCACAGGCCATGGAGCACCTGAAAAACTTTGTCCAAACCCCAGAATATCACTTTAGTATCATTTCTTTAATACAAGTGCCAATATAATTGGCGATATAATTCAGGGTAGGGTCATAACTTTGTGATAGAGCAGAAGGTCCCAGGTTCTGCCTTGGTCAGACCACACCTAGAATTCTGTGTCCAACTCTGGACACCACAAATTAAGAAGGATGTTGACGAACTGGAACGTATGCAGAGGAGGGCAACCAAGATGATCAAAGTTCTGGAAACCAAGTCTTATGATGAACACTTGAAGGAGCTGGGTTTGTTTAGCCTGGATACGAGGACACTTGAGAGGAGATATGATAGCCATCTTCAAATATCATAAAGGCTGTCACATGGAAGAGGGAATAAGCTTGTTTCTTCCTGTTCTGGAGGGTTGGACTCAAACCAAAGGCTTCAAGGTACAAGAAAGGAGACTCCGACTAAACATTCAGAAAACCTTTCTGGCAGTAAAGAGCTGTTCAACAGTGGAACAGTCTTCCTCAGATGGTTGCGGACTCTCCTTCTTTGGAGGTTTTTAAGCAGAGGTTGGATGGCCATCTGTCATGGATACTTTAGCTGAGGTTCCTGCATTGCAGGGGGTTGGACTAGAGGCCCCTCAGGGTATCTTCCAACTCTACGATTCTATGATGATTCTATGATTCAATCCACAGGATCTCCCAGAGACTCCTACCTGAAATCCTGGGGAACTGTTGCCAGTCAATGTAGACAATATTGAGCTAAATCAGGGGTCAACAAACTTTTTCGGCAGAGGGCTGGTCCACTGTCCCTCAGACCTTGTGGGGGGGCAGACTATATTTTTTTTGGGGGGGAGAACGATGCATTTTAAATTAAAGGACACATTCTACTCATGTTAAAACACGCTGATTCCTGGACCGTCCGCAGGCCGGATTGAGAAGGCGATTGGGCCACATCCGGCCCCTGAGCCTTAGGTTGCCTAGCCCTAAGCTAGATGAACCAATGGTCAGACTCAATATAATGCAGATTCCTATAATGTAGCATCGGTTAAAGTTCATATTTTAAAAGACAAACTGTGAAGAATGGACAAAACCTGTGCTATTTTTCTGGAAAAAGAGGTGCTGGAATGCACCATGAACACCTCCCTTGTTCTCTTACAATGGCAATGGCGTCTACCTGAGAGGTGCAGGAACTGAGTTCCAGTGAATTCTGGCTGAAAAATAGCCCTGGACAAAACCAAAAGATATTACAAGGGTAAAATATGTAAAAGAAAATTGTAGTATTTTCACAGCACATTTAATTTCTACTTATGAATTTATTGGGTGTTTGAACCATGTTTTAGGCAAAACAACTACAATAACCATTTCCATGTAAAAATGCACGTCCGCACACCAGTCAAAGATATAACTCACCTAGCTCTGAAAAACAGCATCTAATACCTTGGATGAGTTTTTAATCCCCATTTAAAATTAATAGGGGGGCTTGTCTGATCTCCCTTGGAATTAGGTTTCATTATTGGGGGCCACTGATGAAGAGGCATCTGTGTGCCCACCAGCCTAAGAGTTTTGCTATAGGTTGGCATCTCAACAGGGTCTCCAAAATAGAACATAAAGGATAGATAGATATGCAGGCAGGCATCTCTTAATACAACGTGTTTCAAAATCATTAAGGACTTTAAAGATCATTAACTGTACTGTGAATTGCATCTGAAAAAGCACTGGCAACCACTGCAACTGGTATAATATTAGTGTGATGAGTTCTGACCATCTGGCCTTAACCAGTAGCTAGGGAGCAACATTTTCTACCGCTTAAAGTTTCCAAACATCAAAGGCAGTCTGACACAGAAAGCATTACAGTACTTTTGCCTGGAAGTCACTAGCACATGAACGAACATAGGAAGCTGTGTTCTCCCCAGAAAGGGTCATACCTGGTGTACCAGCCAAAGCTGGAAAAAAAGCATATCTGACCAACATAGCTACCTGGGCTTCCCCAGTTATTCCAAGAGCCCACTCAATCTGTGAACTTGATGCTCCATGGGGAGTACAACCCCATCTAACACCATTGGAACACCTTTAGTAACAGCAATCGATTCCCCCCACTCTCAGCACCTCTGTTTTGTCCAGATAAAGTTTCATTTTGCTCGCCCTTACCCAACCCAGTACAAATTCCAGGCACTGATTCAAGAGCCTCCAAGAGTTAAGCAGACAGAAAAGTCAGGTAGTAATGTGTGTTATCTGAAAATTGATGACACTGCCACTGTGCATCACAGAAATGTCCCAACACCACCTTCTAAGACTGGTTCTCCAAAAAGGATTGGAACCACTGCACACTGTGCTTCTCAATTCCAACCCAGGCAAAAGTTTCAAAGGTATACCATGGTTGGTGGTAATCAGAAGTTGTTTAGAGGTCCAGGAGAACTGAAAAGGTCACACGATCTCTCCCACCACCACATTCCTTGGCATAAACACCCACCTGGGCGACCAAGGCTGTATCTATCCCAAAATTGGACCTGAAGCCAGATAAGATTTAAGGCTGTTCAAAAATTGTTGAAGTAAAACATTACTTCCATTAGACTTGCATTTGTGTTTTCACTAGAATCCTCAATTAATTATTTCCCTAACATCAAACTACTACAAAAGAGGCCAGCAAAGTAATTTATAATCTCTATTCTCAACTCATTAAAAGTCTTGATTCTTCTGTACATGATGTGGACAGATCTATATGAAAAGACTTACGCGAAATATTCTTACTGTAATGAGATTGCACTACAGAAAATAATTGTTCACTATATTATATTTACAGTTCAAGTTCCTTATCCTTTCACAACTATATTCTTCCTGCTAGCATTGTCCCTTCTCTTGGTTATTTAGGGCTCAGCAATGTAATTAAAACACAAGGATAGTTGAAATTAATGAACCACTCAGCTGTTTAAAGCTAAGAACCCTTTCTCAGCAATGTTCAATCTTTGAAACATTCCTTCTTCT